>NC_069499.1:1277610494-1277612994 GCF_027579735.1 Bombina bombina
AGAGGATATAGAAAAATTGATAATAGGGGTAAATTCGAAAGTTGATTATAATTGCATGCTCTATATGAATCATTAAAGAAAATTTTTTGGTTCAGTGTCCATTTAATGTAATCATAGTATTTAGGGCATTTTTTGAACATAAAAAGGTTTGCACTGTATGATAGATGTATACTTTTGAATCCATACTCATCAATTGAAGTGCAGATGAATAACAATAAATGTGATATTTCCTAATCTTACTTTCAAATAAGTAAGAAATTAAAAAGTAATAAAAATAATGATTTCAAAGTGAAGAATTCAATATCATATATCACTGTTGTGCGTCTATAGATACGCTGTTTGAACATGTAATTTGGATACAAACCTGGAAAATCATCGGAATCACAAGGGACATCAAGACCTTCTACTATTTTGTTCCCCAATCGAGACAATATACAACGTTCATAGTTGAGAAGATCGGATTCCATTGCTGGGCCACCGCCTGTCACCCTAGCTGCTTTTTTTTCTTTGGCATATTTGGACTTTGTAATCCTTTTAATGTCAGAGAAACGCTTTTTGCAACTATCGACATTTTTTGGAAAACGTGAAACTGCTGAAACAGCATGACTAATCTCTTCCCACAAAAACTTCTTTTGGCTATGTGTGGTAACCCTCTGCTTATGGCCTAGAAGAACATCATAATGCTCTAGTACCCTCTCTACTAGAACTTCATTTTGTTCTAAAGTAAATTGGACATTACGTCCACTTTTGGTTCTTCCAGCTTCACTAGCTGCCATCTTGTCGCAATAAAGAATAATATCAGAAAAATTAAGTAATAGGCGTATGCTAACATTCGCGCCGTAATGACGTATTACATTCATTTTAATATCACATGTAACTAACGTACGCTTAGTTATTAGCTTGATCATATTGAATGCTTCATAAATTTGAACAATTAGAGAATTAAATTTATCATAAATACAATGATATTCGCTTCGTATATGATGCAAACAATTACAGATTCAAATTTGATAAATATACACTAATCAAGTTAATACGGAGGGTGCGAATAATGGCTTTAAAATTGGCGATCATAATTGCGTGATAATTCACATTGTAATAAATTTCGCCCAACGTCTCTAAAAAGCTCCTTTACATAATCAAAAACCTTACTGATACCTAGTTGAGGCAGATGTTTACCATTATTATGGTGATTTCCTGCTTATTAGAACGGCACATGACCCAAGAGGATTATAAATCTCTTAAGAAAACATTATAAAAAATAAAAGATAAAAACTGCGCAAAAAGCAAAGATAAAACTGGAAATGGATATGCTTGATTACCGCTCCATAGCTATATAATAATAGGAGAACTCAAAGCTTCTGCTCCTACTTGTGTACTGTGTCTCTGGGAATGCCTTACTCCATCAGCTTACTCACATGACTAAAGAACTTACTGGGCGGGGAGAGGGTTAATCATATTATATAAATGTACAATGGTTTTTTAACTCTTTACACCTTAGTCAAGGTATTTTGGTGCAGACCCTTAACAATTATTTATTATTACCAAAAAACAAGAAAGACAAATGAAAGGGGTACAGTTAAGCCTACTTTCAGAAAGTAAGGGAAACCAGCACTCTTTTTACATTTCAAACCATGAGATATTTATTTATATGCATTTCCCAGACACAGATGAATTTCTACGTGAATATTACACCAATGTCTCATCTTAGTAGTTCACAACAATGCTAATGTTAGCTCACAACTAAACATATAACTTCTAATGTGTCCCTTTAAGACCTAGTAACACTATTCAATGGGTACATTTACATGGTCCATGTTCCATATACATTTCATAGCTTTGGCTATTTTAAACATAGACTGTTTATCATCCAAGGGTTATAATTAAAGGGACACTCAATCAAAATTAAACTTTTATTATTCAGATAGAGCAGGTCATTTTAAACAACTTTCCAATTTACTTCTATTAACAAAATGTGCACAGTCTTTTTATATTTAAACTTTTTGAGTCACCAGCTCCTACTGAGCATGTGCAAGAATAACTGTGTATGCATTTGTGAATGGCTGATGGCTGTCACATGGTATGTGTATGCATTTGTGATTGGCTGATGGCTGTCACATGGTACAGGGGGAGTGGAATAATACATAACTTTTAAAATTGTCAGAAAAAAAATCTGGTACTCATTTGAAGTTCAGACTAAGTGCTATTGCATTATCTTGCTATCTTGCATTTGCTGATTATGCAAATCTACTGTGTTGACTGGTCCTTTAAGGATTATCCATCCATATGTTTTCAAAAGAACACAAAAATATTTGTTCAAACTTTGCAATGAGCCTTATTACAGTTCCTTATCATGCTCTATTAACATTCAGAGCTGTATTGGCACATGGGTATTCCACTTTTAGCTTGGCTGTTTAGAAAATTAATATACCCGGCTTCAACTTGTAGCTTACGACCGTGGTACACAACTGCTCTCATGATCATGCTACTCTCATTCAGC
>NC_069499.1:1278265494-1278275494 GCF_027579735.1 Bombina bombina
CTTACGCATAGATCACCTTTGTTCACACCTCACCTGCCAAGGAGTCACTTTGAATGATCCCACAGACTTTGGATTGGTATTTACTGTATTCTTTATTACATGTTCCAATAAATTTTGGGCTTGTTTCAGCATCAACTCGTGTATGTAGTGCCTGCTTAACTTTTTACTTGCATATGTTTTGAGGACTGGTTCTCCACAACAGGCTACGGCACTCCGGGGTAATAGGTCACACGACAGAGCATGTTTCACTTCCGGTTCAACCGGACAGAGAGAGGCATGGATGTTTGAATGCCGGACCAACCTTGTATATTTGTCCACTCTTACAGGGCCCTACATTGCACCACAGAATTCTTTGTTAGTCTTCTGATTGCATAATGCCATGCACACAGTCAAGACATCCAGTGCCTGTGCCTGAAGCAGCAAAGCAACCCCAAAACATCAGTGAACCTCCACCATGTTTGACTGTAGGGACTGTATTATTTTCTTTAAAAGCGTCATTTCTTTTTCTGAAAACAGTAGAATGATGGGCTTTACCAAAAAGCTGTAATTTTGTTTCGTCTAACCACAGCATATTCTCCCAAAACGATTTTGGCTTCCTCAGGTAAGTTTTGGCAAACTCCAATCTGGCTTTTTTATGTTTCTGTGTTAGCAGTGGGGTCCTTCTGGGTCTCCTACCATAGCGTCCCTTTTCATTCAGATGGCAACATATAGTGCAAGCTGACACATTTGTACCCTGTGCCTGAGGGGCAGCTTGAATTTGTCTGGAAGTTGATTGAGGTTCTTTAGCCACAATTTAAACAATCCTTCATTGCAATCTTTGATACATTTTCTCTTTTGTCCTCTTCCAGGGAGACTAGCATTAGTGCCATGGATTGTAAACTTCTTGACAATCTTGCACACAGTGGACACAGGAACATTAAGATCTCTGGAGATGGACTTGTAACCTTGAGATTGACAATTTTCATTCTCAAATCCTCAGACAATTCTTTGCTGCTCTTTCTTGTCTCCATGCTCAGCGTGGCACACAGACACATAACAGAAACGTTGAGTCAATTTTTCACCATTTTAACTGGTTGCCGGTGTGATTTATATATTGTCAGCACCTGTTAATTGATACAGGTGAGTTTAATTACAAATTACAGGAGCATCACAAACTTGGAATGCAATTATTTCTTACAATTTTGAGAAGGTGCCAATAATTTTGTCCAGTCTATTTTTGGAGTTTTGCGTGGAATCTGTCAGATTTGGCTTATTTCTCTCCACTTTTTTGTGTCATACCCATACAAACAAAAATAAATAAACATGAGAATGCCTAAACATTTGTAATTGCAAAAATTTTCTGGGTGAAGTGGTGCATTATCTGACAGAAATGCAGGGGTGCCAATATTTTTGGCCATGAGTGTGTGTGTGTATATGTATGTATGTGTGTGTGTGTATGTGTGTATATATATATATAATTATTCTATGGTAAAAAATATATCGATAGATAGATAGATAGATAGATAGAAAAGAATATCTAGTTAAAAAAAAAAGATATCCCCTTATGTGAAGAACATTGGAATGTGAAATATACACTTTATTAAAATTTAGTATTGCATATATATAATTTTACCTGTTTTCAGCTACTTGACTGCAAAGGGCTCCAATACATATATATGTATGTAAACATATGTATTTATGTGTCTATACAAAAATACATATGTACACACGTGTGTGTATGTGTGTGTATATATATATATATATATATATATATATATATATATGTGTGTGTATATACACATATACATTTTTAGAAGTGCGTTAAAAATAAATGCGATCAAGAGAACGTATTTATGCATGCAACTCCCGACATGCTCAAAGAGACCCGATAAACTTCTTTTCGCTAGCATGCAACAGCGCGCCCCTTGTAATCTAGCCCTATGTTTGTAGGTCTTTTAATTTCATCTGCTGAATGTAGATTGCCAAGTTTGTTTCTAAATATGTATTTCTCTTATGAAAGCGAAGGAAAAAAACATGTTTGCAAAATTAGAAATTATTCAAAGAAAAATTACATTGAAATCAGCATAATTTGTTTGTACCTGCTTCAAAAAAATGTGGCTATCCGTGCTTTAACATTTACTCTCCCCTGTGAGAATCTACTTTCTAGTGAGCTTCATTACTTTCTATATATTAACTCGCAACTCCCAGGAAAATCGTGGTTCGGCCCCTTTACTTAGATGAGGCCTGTCGATGCTAGAATAGACATGATTTTGCCATGCTGACAAATTGAAGATTATCGGACCCTAATAACTCTCTACTAGTCTTAAAGCCCGTTCACACTGCCATTTTTTGCAGTACAGCGGTCGCACCCCTTGCGTACTCTCCCTCCCCCTCTCTTTATCTCTCTCTCCCCCCTCTCTTTTGCTCTCTCTCTCCCCCTCTCTTTTGAGCTCTCTCTCTCCCCCTCTCTTTTGTGCTCTCTCTCCCCCCCTCTCTTTTGCGCTCTCTCTCCCCCCCTCTCTTTTGCGCTCTCTCTCTCCCTTTTGCGCTCTCTCTCTCCCCCCTCTCTTTTGAGCTCTCTCTCTCCCCATCTCTTTTGAGCTCTCTCCCCCATCTCTTTTGCTCTCTCTCCCCCCCTCTCTTTTGCACTCTCTCTCCCCCTCTCTTTTGCGCTCTCTTTCTACCCCCTCTCTTTTGCGCTCTCTCTCCCCTCTCTTTTGCGCTTTCTCCCTCCCTCTCTTTTGCGCTCTTCCCCCCCTCTCTTTTGCGCTCTCTCTCACCCCCTCTATTTTGCGCTCTCTCTCCCCCCTCTCTTTTGCGCTCTCTCTCCCCCTCTCTTTTGCGCTCTCTCTCCCCCTCTCTTTTGCGCTCTCTCTCCCCTCTCTTTTGCTCTCTCTCTCCCCCCTCTCTTTTGTGCTTTCTCTCTCCCCCCCCTCTTTTGCTCTCTCTCTCCAACCTTTTTTGCTCTCTCTCTCCCCCCTCTCTTTTGCGTGCTCTCTCCTTCTCTCTCCCCCCTCTCTCTCCCCCCCTCCCCCCTCTCCCCGCTCTCTCCCCCCTCTCCCTCTCCCCCGCCCTCTCACCCCCCCCTCTCTCCCCCGCTCTCTCTCTACCCCCACTCTCTTTCTACCCCCACTCTCCCCCTCTCTCTCCCCCCTCTCTCCCCCCTCTCTCCCCCTCTCTCTCTCCCCCCCTCTCTCTCTCCCCCCTCTCTTCCCCCCCTCTCTCTCTCTCTCTTTCTCTCTCTCTCTCTCCCCCCTCCCTCTCTATCTCTCTCCCCCCCCTCTCTCTCTCTCTCTCTCTCTCTCTCTCTCTCTCTTCCCCCACTATCTCTCTCCCCCCCTCTCTCTCTCCCCCCTCTCATTCTCCCCCCTCTCTCTTCCCCCCCTCTCTCCCCCCCTCCCCCACCCTCTCTCTCTCCCCCCCTCCCCCTCTCTCTCTTTCTCCCCTCTCTCCCCCCCCTCCCCCCCCCCTCTCTCTCTCTCTCTCTCTTTCTCTCTCTCTTTCCCCCCTCTCTCCCCCCTCCCCCTCTATCTCTGTCTCTCTCTCTCCCCCCCTCTCTCCCCCCTCCCTCTCTCTGTCTCTCTCTCTCTCTCTCTCTCTCTGCCCCCTCTCTCCCCCCCCTCTCTCTCTCCCCCCTCCCTCTCTCCCCCCCTCTCTCACCCCCCTCCCTCTCTCTCTCTCCCCCTCTCTCTCCCCCCCTCCCTCTCTCTCCCCCTCTCTCCCCCCCTCCCTCTCTCTCTCCCCCCCCTCCCTCCCTCTCTCTCTCTCTCTCTCTCTCTTTCCCCCCTCTCTCCCCCATCCCCCTCTCTCTCTGTCTCTCTCTCTCCCCCCCCCCCTCTCTCCCCCCTCCCTCTCTCCCCCCTCCCTCTCTCCCCCCTCCCTCTCTCCCCCCTCCCTCTCTCCCCCCTCCCTCTCTCTGTCTCTCTCTCTCTCTCTCCCCCCCCTCTCTCTCCCCCCCCATCTCTCTCTCCCCCCTCCCTCTCTCCCCCCTCTCTCTCCCCCCCCCTCTCTCTCTCCCCCCTCCCTCTCTCTCTCTCCCCCTCTCTCTCCCCCCTCCCTCTCTCTCTCTCCCCCTCTCTCTCCCCCCCTCCCTCTCTCCCCTCCTCTCTCTCTCCCCCCCCTCCCTCTCTCTCTCCCCCCCCTCCCTCTCTCTCTCCCCCCCCCCTCTCTCTCTCCCCCCCCCCCTCTCTCTCTCTCTCTCTCTCTCCCCCCTCTCGCTCCCCCCCCTCTCTCCCCCCCTCTCTCCCCCTCTCTCCCCCCTCTCTCTCCCCCCTCTCTTTCTCTCTCTCTCTCCCCCCCTCTCCCCCTCTCTATCTCTCCCCCTCTATCGCGCAACCGCACCTGGCCACGCCCCTTTCAAGCCAGACACGCCCCCTGCAATTCCATTCATGCCCGGTCACACCCCCTCCACGTCGGTCACGCCTCCCACTCATGCCGGCCACGCCCACTTCTGCCGCAGATCAGCTAGGGACTCAAAAGGCCAGGTGTGTTTGTCCTCGTGCTGTCTCTACTGCACATGACAGCTTCGGACAAACACACTTGGCCTTTTATATTATAGGATATTGGTTATGCTAAAATATAAAGGGTCAGATTACCAGTGGAGTGGAAACATTTGCACTTGAGCGATAAGCTATTTATTGCAGGCGTTTGGGCATGTCAGGCTTGCCACTGGTATTACGTGTTGAAAGTGAATGGGATCGCTTGAGTGTAATACGATTTACTCTAGATTGATTACTGCAATTTAAGAGCTCTGGTTAACTGTTTGGGAAACTAAAACAGCACAAAACATCAAAAATACATTACAAAGTACACTTAAACTCATAATGACACTATCTAATAAAATATATTCACACAAAAAAAGTCACACAAAAGTTATAAGGGCTCAAATATGAGGTCTTATGTGTTAGAAAAAAAATGGCAGACAAAGGGCTTTAACATTGAGATACATACATATACATGTCTAAAGATGTATATGTATGTACTGTATATGTGTGTATATATATAAATATATATATATATATAGTGTGTATATATATATATGTGTGTGTGCGTGCGTGTATCTGTGTATATATAATGTGTACATATGTATTTATATGGAAAACAAAGGGTTTGCAACCGCACTACACAAGTAAATGGGGGGCTGCCAATATATATCTACTGTGAGTTCAAATGTAGATATCAGCTGGAGTGCTTATGCAAGAATCAGTGATTGAGAAAAAACATGAGCCAAAAATATAGATTTATGGCTCGGCATAGATTGCATATATTTAGCACTTCCTATCCCCTATGTATGGTTATAAACCTAGAGTAGGAATGCTATGAGTTTGGGGCGACGTGATGCTTGATTTAAAATTTAACTTTTATTTCAACACTTAAAAACAGAATTGCACATACAATTTAAAAACACAAATTGGCATAGAACGTATTCTGCTGGAGATTGGGCTATACTAATATTGCATATGTAATCTAGAGAGAGTAAACACTTGGAGAAGTCTGTATGGGTATATTGTTGCTGGAATACCAGATTATAATAATCTCCTAAATATTGGATAACAGTATGTCCTTATTCTTCTAGCATGTGTATTACTGCTTCTTGCAGTGCATATGTTTATATTTTGATTCCAATAATTGCTCTCTTGGGGGGAATTGGGTATCACTAAATTCCCTTATTGGATATAGATATTATAGGAGAAATAATAGTGGGTAGTTGTTTTATTAATTTACTGATTAATTGCTGTATAATATACAATTATATCTATTGAACTGCTATATATCTTGTAGTTGAAGTATAGAATGATAGTGCTTGTTGGAATTAATTCCAAAATTATCAATTTGGCAATACTATCAACCTTCTATTTAAGTTCTATAGTTTGAGGTATATATTGTGAGGTATAGTGTATTTGAATACTATTCACATACTAAAAATTGTATATATATAGATCAATATAAACGAATATTGCAAGAAGGCTAGTGTTATTGGTACGAACAATTCTAAGATATTATTTGAATTGTATATTCTGTATACTTATTCAAATTATGTGTTTCAGCGCTTCAGTATGTAATATACAGATTATATTATTTATTGCACCTTGTTATTATAGTCGTGTAGATTCGTTTAATTGCTTTCTTAGGCCTAGATTTGGAGTTCGGCGGTAGCCGTCAAAACCAGCGTTAGAGGCTCCTAACGCTGGTTTTGGCCGCCCGCTGGTATTTGGAGTCAGTGATTAAAGGGTCTAACGCTCACTTTTCAGCCGCGACTTTTCCATACCGCAGATCCCCCTACGCCATTTGCGTAGCCTATCTTTTCAATGGGATCTTTCTAACGCTGGTATTTAGAGTCGTTTCTGAAGTGAGCGTTAGAGCTCTAACGACAAAACTCCAGCCGCCTGAAAATAGCAGGAGTTAAGAGCTTTCTGGCTAACGCCGGTTCATAAAGCTCTTAACTACTGTACCCTAAAGTACACTAACACCCATAAACTACCTATGTACCCCTAAACCGAGCTCCCCCCACATCGCCGCCACTCGATTTAAATTTTTAACCCCTAATCTGCCGACCGCCACCTACGTTATACTTATGTACCCCTAATCTGCTGCCCCTAACCCCGCCGACCCCTGTATTACATTTATTAACCCCTAACCTGCCCCCCACAACATCGCCGCCAGCTACTTAAAATAATTAACCCCTAATCTTCCGACCGCAAAGTGCCGCCACCTACATTATCCCTATGTACCCCTAATCTGCTACCCCTAACACCGCCGACCCCTATATTATATTTATTAACCCCTAATCTGCCCCCCTCAACGTCGCCGACACCTGCCTACACTTATTAACCCCTAATCTGCCGAGCGGACCTGAGCGCTACTATAATAAATGTATTAACCCCTAACCCGCCTCACTAACCCTATCATAAATAGTATTAACCCCTAATCTGCCCTCCCTAACATCGCCGACACCTACCTTCAATTATTAACCCCTAATCTGCCGAGCGGACCTCACCGCTACTATAATAAATGTATTAACCCCTAAAGCTAAGTCTAACCCTAACACTAACACCCCACCTAAATTAAATATAATTTTAATCTAACAAAATAAATTAACTCTTATTAAATAACTTATTCCTATTTAAAGCTAAATACTTACCTGTAAAATAAATCCTAATATAGCTACAATATAAATTATAATTATATTATAGCTATTTTAGGATTAATATTTATTTTACAGGCAACTTTGTAATTATTTTAACCAGGTACAATAGCTATTAAATAGTTAAGAACTATTTAATAGTTACCTAGTTAAAATAATAACAAATTTACCTGTAAAATAAATCCTAACCTAAGATATAATTAAACCTAACACTACCCTATCAATAAATTAATTAAATAAACTACCTACAATTAACCTAACACTACACTATCAATAAATTAATTAAACACAATTGCTACAAATAAATACAATTAAATAAACTAGCTAAAGTACAAAAAATAAAAAAGAACTAAGTTACAAAAAATAATAAAATATTTACAAACATAAGAAAAATATTACAACAATTTTAAACTAATTACACCTACTCTAAGCCCCCTAATAAAATAACAAAGCCCCCCAAAATAAAAAATTCCCTACCCTATTCTAAATTAAAAAAGTTACAAGCTCTTTTACCTTACCAGCCCTGAACAGGGCCCTTTGCGGGGCATGCCCCAAGGATTTCAGCTCTTTTGCCTGTAAAAAAAAACATACCATACCCCCCCCAACATTACAACCCACCACCCACATACCCCTAATCTAACCCAAACCCCCCTTAAATAAACCTAACACTAAGCCCCTGAAGATCTTCCTACCTTGTCTTCACCATACCAGGTTCACCGATCCGTCCTGGCTCCAACATCTTCATCCAACCCAAGCGGGGGTTGGCGATCCATCATCCGGTGCTGAAGAGGTCCAGAAGAGGCTCCAAAGTCTTCCTCCTATCCGGCAAGAAGAGGACATCCGGACCGGCAAACATCTTCTCCAAGCGGCATCTTCAATCTTCTTCCATCCGGTGCGGAGCGGGTCCATCTTGAAGCAGGCGACGCGGATCCATCCTCTTCTTCCGTTGTCTCCCGACGAATGACGGTTCCTTTAAGGGACGTCATCCAAGATGGCGTCCCTCGAATTCCGATTGGCTGATAGGATTCTATCAGCCAATCGGAATTAAGGTAGGAATTTTCTGATTGGCTGATGGAATCAGCCAATCAGAATCAAGTTCAATCCGATTGGCTGATCCAATCAGCCAATCAGATTGAGCTCGCATTCTATTGGCTGATCGGAAAAGCCAATAGAATGCGAGCTCAATCTGATTGGCTGATTGGATCAGCCAATCGGATTGAACTTGATTCTGATTGGCTGATTCCATCAGCCAATCAGAAAATTCCTACCTTAATTCCGATTGGCTGATAGAATCCTATCAGCCAATCGGAATTCGAGGGACGCCATCTTGGATGACGTCCCTTAAAGGAACCGTCATTCGTCGGGAGACAACGGAAGAAGAGGATGGATCCGCGTCGCCTGCTTCAAGATGGACCCGCTCCGCACCGGATGGAAGAAGATTGAAGATGCCGCTTGGAGAAGATGTTTGCCGGTCCGGATGTCCTCTTCTTGCCGGATAGGAGGAAGACTTTGGAGCCTCTTCTGGACCTCTTCAGCACCGGATGATGGATCGCCAACCCCCGCTTGGGTTGGATGAAGATGTTGGAGCCAGGACGGATCGGTGAACCTGTTATGGTGAAGACAAGGTAGGAAGATTTTCAGGGGCTTAGTGTTAGGTTTATTTAAGGGGGGTTTGGGTTAGATTAGGGGTATGTGGGTGGTGGGTTGTAATGTTGGGGGGGGGGGTATGGTATGTTTTTTTTTACAGGCAAAAGAGCTGAAATTCTTGGGGCATGCCCCGCAAAGGGCCCTGTTCAGGGCTGGTAAGGTAAAAGAGCTTGTAACTTTTTTAATTTAGAATAGGGTAGGGAATTTTTTATTTTGGGGGGCTTTGTTATTTTATTAGGGGGCTTAGAGTAGGTGTAATTAGTTTAAAATTGTTGTAATATTTTTCTTATGTTTGTAAATATTTTATTATTTTTTGTAACTTAGTTCTTTTTTATTTTTTGTACTTTAGCTAGTTTATTTAATTGTATTTATTTGTAGCAATTGTGTTTAGTTAATTTATTGATAGTGTAGTGTTAGGTTAATTGTAGGTAATTGTAGGTAGTTTATTTAATTATTTTATTGATAGGGTAGTGTTAGGTTTAATTATATCTTAGGTTAGGATTTATTTTACAGGTAAATTTGTTATTATTTTAACTAGGTAGCTATTAAATAGTTCTTAACTATTTAATAGCTATTGTACCTGGTTAAAATAATTACAAAGTTGCCTGTAAAATAAATATTAATCCTAAAATAGCTATAATATAATTATAATTTATATTGTAGCTATATTAGGATTTATTTTACAGGTAAGTATTTAGCTTTAAATAGGAATAAGTTATTTAATAAGAGTTAATTTATTTCGTTAGATGTAAATTATATTTAACTTAGGGGGGTGTTAGTATTAGGGTTAGACTTAGCTTTAGGGGTTAATACATTTATTAGAGTAGCGGTGAGCTCCGGTCGTCAGATTAGGGGTTAATAATTGAAGGTAGGTGTCGGCGATGTTAGGGAGGGCAGATTAGGGGTTAATACTATTTATGATAGGGTTAGTGAGGCGGATTAGGGGTTAATAAGTGTAAGGTTAGGGGTGTTTAGACTCGGGGTACATGTTAGAGTGTTAGGTGCAGACGTAGGAAGTGTTTCCCCATAGGAAACAATGGGGCTGCGTTAGGAGCTGAACGCTGCTTTTTTGCAGGTGTTAGGTTTTTTTTCAGCTCAAACAGCCCCATTGTTTCCTATGGGGGAATCGTGCACGAGCACGTTTTTGAGGCCGGCCGCGTCCGTAAGCAACTCTGGTATCGAGAGTTGCATTTGCGGTAAAAATGCTCTACGCTCCTTTTTTGGAGCCTA
>NC_069499.1:1278577994-1278674490 GCF_027579735.1 Bombina bombina
TTTAACTACGCATCATTAATCATTTGTATATACTGTCCATTTAAGGCAGGCTAGAAAAAGAGAGAGAGCTTTTACCTGTCTACTTACCTGCATTCGCCGGCCCAATACGATCGCCTAAGCTCGCCTACCATCGCCGCTGCTGACCTGAATACGTTCGCCAAAGTTATCAAAAAAGCTGTCAAGAAGCCACGCACCAAGTACGGAGCGATGAGCAGCGGACTGTTATTAACTGACAGTCATCAATCTCGCTGCTCATAGGCTTCTTCGCAGCTTTCTTGATAGCCTGTCACTAAGCACCCACACTATACTATACTGTTTTACCCCCTAAACCGCCGCTCATGGAGCCCCCCGCACCTAAATAAAATTATTACCCCCTAAAACTCTGCTCCTGGACCCCGCCGCAACTATAATAAATGTATTAACCCCTAAACTGCCACTCCCGGACCCCGCCGCCACCTACATTATACCTATTAACCCCTATCCTGCCCCCCACTACACCGCCGCCACCTAAATTCAAGTTATTAACCCCTATCCTGCGGATCCCATAACCCGCCGCAACTAAATAAATTGTTTAACCCCTAAACCGCCGCACCCGGAGCCCACCGCCACCTACATTACATTTATTAACCCCTATCCTGCCCCCCACTACACCGCCGCCACCTACATTAAACTCATTAACCCCTAAACCGCCGCTCCCGGACCTGCCTGCAACTAAATTAAATGTTTAACCCCTAAACCGCCGCTCCTGGGCCCCGCCGCCACCTATATAAAACTTATTAACCCCTAAACCTAAGTCTAACACTAACACTAACACCCCCTAACTTTAATATTATTTTAATAAATATAAACAAAACTTACTATTATTAACTAAATTATTCCTATTTAAAAATAAATACTTACCTATAAAATAAACCCTAAAATATCTACAATATAACTAATAATTATATTGTAGCTTTTTTAGGATGTATTTTTATTTTAAAGGCAACTTTGTATTTATTTTAACTAGGTAGAATAGTTATTAAATAGTAATTAACTATTTAATAACTACCTAGCCAAAATACTTACAAAATTACCTGTAAAATAAATCCTAACCTAAGTTACAATTAAACCTAACACTACACTATCATTAAATTAATTAAATAAATTAACTACAATTACCTAAAATTAAATTAAATTAAATAAACTAAACTATAGTACAACAAACAAACAAACACTAAATTACAGAAAATAAAAAAGAATTACAAGAAGTTTAAACTAATTACACCTAATCTAAGCCCCCTAATAAAATAATAAAGCCCCCCAAAATAAAAAAATGCCCTACCCTATTCTAAATTACAAAGTAACCAGCTCTTTTACCAGCCCTTAAAAGGGCTTTTTGTGGGGCATTGCCCCAAAGAAATCAGCTCTTTTACCTGTAAAAAAAATACAACCCCCCCAACATTAAAACCCACCACCCACATACCCCTACTCTAACCCACCCAAACCCCCCTTAAAAAAAACCTAACACTAACCCCCTGAAGATCACCCTACCTTGAGCCGTCTTCACCCAACCAGGCCGAAATCTTCATCCAAGTGGCGCAGAAGAGGTTCTCCATCCAGCCGAAGTCTTCATGCAGGTGGCGTCTTCAATCTTCATCCATCCGGAGCGGAGCGGAGCCATCTTTCAAGGAGCCAACGCGGAGCCATCCTCTTCAACCGACAACTGAACGACGTATGACGGTTCCTTTAAATGACGTCATCCAAGATGGCGTCCCTCGAATTCTGATTGGCTGATAGGATTCTATCAGCCAATCGGAATTAAGGTAGGAAAAATCTGATTGGCTGATTCAATCAGCCAATCAGATTTAAGTTCAATCTGATTGGCTGATCCAATCAGCCAATCGGATTGAGCTCGCATTCTATTGGCTAAGTGTAACTTAGGTTAGGTTTTATTTTACAGGTTAATTTGTATTTATTTTAGCTAGGTAGTTATTTAATAGTTAATAACTATTTACTAACTATTCTACCAAGTTAAAATAAATACAAACTTGTCTGTAAAATAAAAATAAACCCTAAGCTAGATACAATGTAACTATTAGTTATATTGTAGTTAGCTTAGGGTTTATTTTATAGGTAAGTATTTAGTTTTACATATTAATAATTTAGTTAATGATAGTAATTTTTATTTAGATTTCTTTTAATTATATTTAAGATAGGGGGTGTTAGGGTTAGGGTTAGACTTAGATTTAGGGGTTAATAACTTTAGTATAGTGGCGGCGACATTGGGGGCGGCAGATTAGGGGTTAATAAATGTAGGTAGGTGTCGGCGATGTTAGGGACAGCAGATTAGGGGTTAATAATATTTAACTAATGTTTGCGAGGTGGGAGTGTGGCGGTTTAGGGCTTAATATATTTATTATAGTGGTGGCGATGTCCGGTTTGGCAGATTAGGGGTTAAAACATTTTTTTAAGTGTTTGCAATGCGGGAGGACCTCGGTTTAGGGGTTAATAGGAAGTTTATGGGTGTTAGTGTACTTTTTAGCACTTTAGTTAAGAGTTTTATGCTACGGCGTTGTACCATAAAACTCTTAACTACTGACTTTAAAATGCGGTACCAGTCTTGACAGGAGAGGGTCTACCGCTCACTTTTTGGCAGACTCGTAATACCGGCGCTATGCAAGTCCCATTGAAAGAATAGGATACACAATTTATGTAAGTGGATTTGCGGTATTTCCAAGTCTGGCCAAAAAAGTGAGCGGTGAGCCTGTACCTTCAAGACTCATAATACCAGCGGGCATTAAAAAGCAGCGTTAGGACCTCTTATCGCTGCTTTTTAAGCCAAACGCACAACTCGTAATCTAGACGAAAATTTCTAGACATTTGATCTTTCTAGATATTTTGATATTTCTGTGCAATCTTATTTTCCCTGTTAAAGGATAAAAATACCCATGTACATCAAAACTGATATAACATAACTAAGAAACACCTAGATTACGAATTTTGCGTTGTGACTCGTAACGCTGAAAATATGGCATTTTCAGTGTTAAAACAGCACAGCAGCTATTACAAGTCTTGTCGGTATAGGTGTACCGCACTCCTTTTAGCCTGTAACACAACGTCAGTACCGCACTCGTAAAAATGAAGTTTTTTTATGGGACTCCCATAGTGCTGGTATTACGAGTGTTGCTGTATGGCTAAAAAGTGAGCATTACACCCTATAACGACAAGATCCGTACTGCCATCTAATGTCAGTAATTATGAGCTTAACATTACAAAACTTTAACATAAAACTCATAACTAAACTGTTACAAAGTACACTAAACACCCATAAACTACCTATTAACCCCTAAACTGAGGCCCTCCCGCATTGCAAACACTATAATAAATGTATTAACCCCTAATCTGCCCCTCCCAACATCGCCGCAACTAAATAAAATTATTAATGCCTATTTCGCCGTTCCAAGACATCGTCACCACTATACTAAAGTTATTAACCCCTAAACCACCGACCTCTCGCAAACACTATTTAAATATCATAAACACCTAATCTGCCGTCTGCCCACATCGCCCCCACTATACTAAGGTTATTAAGCCCTAAACTGCAACCAACTATAATAAACCTATTAACCCCTAAACCGAAAGCACCCCCCCCACATCGCAATAAACTAATTTAAACTAGTAAACCCTAAACTTAACGGCACCCTAACTTTATATTAAAATTACAATTTCCCTATCTTAAATTAAATTAAAACGAACTTGTCAAATTAAAAACACTAAGGCCTAGATTTAGAGTTGGGCGGTAGCCGTGAAAACCATCGTTAGAGGCTCCTAACGCTGGTTTTTACCGCCCTCTGGTATTTGGAGTCAGTCATTAAAGGGTCTAACGCTCACTTTTCAGCCGCGACTTTTCCATACCGCAGATCCCCTTACGTCAATTGCGTATCCTATCTTTTCAATGGGATCTTTCAAACTCCGGTATTTAGAGTCGTGGCTGAAGTGAGCGTTAGAAATCTAACGACAAAACTCCAGCCGCAGAAAAAAGTCAGTAGTTAAGAGCTTTCTGTGCTAACGCCGGTTTATAAAGCTCTTAACTACTGTGCTCTAAAGTACACTAACACCCATAAACTACCTATGAACCCCTAAACCGAGGTCCCCCCACATCGCCGCAACTCGATTAATTTTTTTTAACCCCTAATCTGCCGACCGCCACCTACGTTATACTTATGTACCCCTAATCTGCTGCCCCTAACACCGCCGACCCCTATATGATATTTATTAACCCCTAACCTGCCCCCCACAATGTCGCCGCCAGCTACCTACAATAATTAACCCCTAATCTGCCGACCGCAAAGCGCCACCACCTACATTATAGCTATGTACACCTAATCTGCTGCCCCTAACACCGCCGACCCCTATATTATATTTATTAACCCCTAACCTGCCCCCCACAATGTCGCCTCCACCTGCCTACACTTATTAACCCCGAGCAGATCTCACTGCTACTATAATAAAGTTATTAACCCCTAATCCGCCTCACTCCCGCCTCAATAACCCCATAATAAATAGTATTAACCCCTAATCTGCCCTCCCTAACATCGCCGACACCTAACTTCAATTATTAACCCCTAATCTGCAGACCGAATCTCGCCGCTACTGTAATAAATGGATTAACCCCTAAAGCTAAGTCTAACCCTAACTCTAACACCCCCCTAAGTTAAATATAATTTAAATCTAATGAAATAAATTTACTCTTAATAAATAAATTATTCCTATTTAAAGCTAAATACTTACCTGTAAAATAAACCCTAATATAGCTACAATATAAATTATAATTATATTAGAGCTATTTTAAGATTTATATTTATTTTACAGGTAGCTTTGTATTTATTTTAACCAGGTACAATAGCTATTAAATAGTTAAGAACTATTTAATAGCTAAAATAGTTAAAATAATTACAAAATTACCTGTAAAATAAATCCTAACCTAAGTTACAATTAAACCTAACACTACACTATCAATAAATTAATTAAATAAAATACCTACAATTACCTACAATTAAACCTAACACTACACTGATGGGTATATGAAGTAACCCTACATACACTATCAATAAATTAATTAAATACAATATCTACAAATAAATACAATGAAATAAACTAACTAAAGTACAAAAAATAAAAAAGAACTAAGTTACAAAAAATAAAAAAATATTTACAAACATCAGAAAAATATTACAAGAATTTTAAACTAATTACACCTACTCTAAGCCCTCTAATAAAATAACAAAGACCCCCAAAATAAAAAAATGCCCTACCCTATTCTAAATTACTAAAGTTCAAAGCTCTTTTACCTTACCAGCTCTGAAAAGGGCCCTTTGCGGGGCATGCCCCAAAGAATTCAGCTCTTTTGCCTGTAAAAAAAAACACATACAATACCCCCCCAACATTACAACCCACCACCCACATACCCCTAATCTAACCCAAACCCCCCTTAAATAAACCTAACACTAAGCCCCTGAAGATCTTCCTACCTTATCTTCACCATACCAGGTTCACCGATCGATCCAGAAGAGCTCCTCCGATGTCTTGATCCAAGCCCAAGCGGGGGGCTGAAGAGGTCCATGATCCAGCTGAAGTCTTCATCCAAGCGGGAGCTGAAGAGATCCATGATCCGGCTGAAGTCTTCTATCAACGGCATCTTCAATCTTCTTTCTTCCGGATCCATGTTCATCCCGCCGACGCGGAACATCCATCTTCACCGACGACTTCCCGACGAATGACGGTTCCTTTAAGGGACGTCATCCAAGATGGCGTCCCTCGAATTCCGATTGGCTGATAGGATTCTATCAGCCAATCGCAATTAAGGTAGGACAATTCTGAATGGCTGATGGAATCAGCCAATCAGAATTAAGTTCAATCCGATTGGCTGATCTGATCAGCCAATCAGATTGAGCTCGCATTCTATTGGCTGATCGGAACAGCCAATAGAATGCGAGCTCAATCTGATTGGCTGATTGAATCAGCCAATCGGATTGAACTTGATTCTGATTGGCCGATTCCATCAGCCAATCAGAATTTTCCTACCTTAATTCCGATTGGCTGATAGAATCCTATCAGCCAATCGGAATTCGAGGGACGCCATCTTGGATGACGTCCCTTAAAGGAACCGTCATTCGTCGGGAAGTCATCGGTGAAGATGGATGTTCCGCGTCGGCGGAATGAACATGGATCCGGAAGAAAGAAGATTGAAGATGCCGTTGATAGAAGACTTCAACCGGATCATGGACCTCTTCAGCTCCCGCTTGGATGAAGACTTCAGCCGAATCATGGACCTCTTCAGCTCCCGCTTGGATGAAGACTTCAGCCGGATCATGGACATCTTCAGCCCCCCACTTGGGCTTGGATTAAGGCATCGGAGGAGCTCTTCTGGATCGATCGGTGAACCTGGTATGGTGAAGATAAGGTAGGAAGATCTTCAGGGGCTTAGTGTTAGGTTTATTTAAGGGGGGTTTGGGTTAAATTAGGGGTATGTGGGTGGTGGGTTGTAATGTTGGGGGGGTATTGTATGTGTTTTTTTTACAGGCAAAAGAGCTGAATTCTTTGGGGCATGCCCCTCAAAGGGCCCTGTTTACGGCTGGTAAGGTAAAAGAGCTTTGAACTTTAGTAATTTAGAATAGGGTAGGGCATTTTTTTATTT
This sequence comes from Bombina bombina, assembly GCF_027579735.1. Lineage (NCBI taxonomy): Eukaryota > Metazoa > Chordata > Amphibia > Anura > Bombinatoridae > Bombina > Bombina bombina. The sequence goes on from NC_069499.1 coordinate 1,278,584,671, forward strand.
TGGGGGTCTTTGTTATTTTATTAGGGGGCTTAGAGTAGGTGTAATTAGTTTAAAATTGTTGTAATATTTTTCTGATGTTTGTAAATATTTTTTTATTTTTTGTAACTTAGTTCTTTTTTATTTTTTGTACTTTAGTTAGTTTATTTAAATGTATTTATTTGTAGATATTGTATTTAATTAATGTATTGATAGTGTAGTGTTAGGTTTAATTGTAGGTAATTGTAGGTATTTTATTTAATTTATTTATTGATAGTGTAGTGTTAGGTTTAATAGTAACTTAGGTTAGGATTTATTTTACAGGTAAATTTGTAATTATTTTAACTATTTTAGCTATTAAATAGTTCTTAACTATTTAATAGCTATTGTACCTGGTTAAAATAAATACAAAGTTACCTGTAAAATAAATATAAATCCTAAAATAGCTATAATATAAATATAATTTATATTGTAGCTATATTAGGATTTATTTTACAGGTAAGTATTTAGCTTTAAATAGGAATAATTTATTTAATAAGAGTTAATTAATTTCGTTAGATTTAAATTATATTTAAGTTAGGGGGGTGTTAGTGTTAGGGTTAGACTTAGCTTTAGGGGTTAATACATTTATTAGAATAGCGGTGAGCTCCAGTCGGCAGATTAGGGGTTAATGTTTGAAGTTAGGTATCGGCGATGTTAGGGAGGGCAGATTAGGAGTTAATACTATTTATTATAGGGTTAGTGAGGCGGATTAGGGGTTAATAACTTTATTATAATAGCAGTCCCTTGCATTGAAAATCCAGTGTACGGCGGTGACTGTATAAAGAGGATGCTCCGCGCCGGATGTCTACTGGATGGACCCGCCCCGCTCGGCAGATTAGGGGTTAATAAGTGTAGGCAGGTGGAGGCGACGTAGTGGGGGGCAGATTTGGGGTTAATAAATATAATATAGGGGTCGGCGGTGTTAGGGGCAGCAGATTAGGGGTACATAGGGATAATGTAAGTAGCAGCGGTTTACGGAGCGGCAGATTAGGGGTTAATAATAATATGCAGGGGTCAGCGATAGCGGGGGCGGCAGAATAGGGGTTAATAAGTGTAAGGTTAGGGGTGTTTAGACTCGGGGTACATGTTAGAGTGTTAGGTGCAGACGTGGGAAGTGTTTCCCCATAGCAAGCAATGGGGCTGCGTTAGGAGCTGAACGCTGCTTTTTTGCCGGTGTTGGTTTTTTTTCAGCTCAAACAGCCCCATTGTTTTCTATGGGGGAATCGTGCACGAGCACGTTTTTGAAGCTGGCCGCGTCCGTAAGCACCGCTGGTATCGAGAGTTGAAGTTGCGTTAAATATGCTATACGCTCCTTTTTTGGAGCCTAACGCAGCCATTCTGTGAACTCTCAATACCAGCGGTATTTAAAAGGTGCGGCCAGAAAAAAGCACGCGTAGCTAATGCACCCCTTTGGCTGCAGAACTCTAAATCTAGGCGTAAGTTTAAACTAACAATTAAACTAACATAACTATTAAACTAAAATTAAACTAACTACCAATTAAATTAAACTAAACTACACATTAAAAAAAATCCTAACACTACTCTGAAAATTACAAACTATCTTATTACAAAAAAACCCACTAAGTTACGAAAAATAACAAACACTAAATTACAGAAAATAAAAAAAAAACGAAATTATCAAAAATAAAAAAGAATTGTACCTAATCTAATAGCCCTATCATAATAAAAAAGCCCATCCAAAATAGAAATAAAAAACCCTAGCATACAATAAACTACCAATGGTCCTTAAAAGGGCCTTTTGTGGGGCATTGCTCCAAAGATATCAGCTCTTTTACCTGTAAAGAAAAACACAACCCCCCAACAGTAAAACCCACAACCCAATCAACCCCCCAAAATAAAAACTGGGAAAAAGACAACAAATCCGGACAGGTAGCCAGTGCCAACAGTGTTTATTCAACAGGTGATAGACAAGAGGTGCAGCTCTTACTGTCTGACATATTTCGCGCATGCACACATGCGCTTCCTCAGAGATAAAAAATAAAAAGCCTAATTCTAAAAAAAACAAAGCTACCCATTGCCCTGAAAGGGGCATTTGTATGGGCATTGCCCTTAAAAAAGCCTAACACTAACCCCCTGACGATCCGCTTACAGTTTTTGAAGTCCCGCTTGAACGATCTTCATCCCCGCGAAGTCTTCATCTAGGCGGCCTCTTCAATCTTTATCCCGGCAGCAACATCATGATCCAAGCGGCGAGAAGTCTTCATCCAGATCCAGGTGGCATCCTCTATCTTGATACCAGAGGAGCGGGGTGGGTCCATCCAGTAGACATCCGGCGCGGAGCATCCTCTTTATACAGTCACCGCCGTACACTGGATTTTCAATGCAAGGGACGCGATTCAAGATGGCGTCCCTTGCATTCCTATTGGCTGAAAAGTTTTATTCTAATCTAATTTCATTATGTTAAAGTTAGAGGGTGTTAGGGTTTGGGTTAGGGTTAGGTTTAGGGTTAGGGTTACGTTATGGTTAGGTTTAGGTTTAGGGGTTAATATAGTTTAATTTAGGTTGTTGCGATGTGGCGGGCTGGCAGTTTAGGGGTTGATAGGTATTATTTAGTTAATAATTGTAAGTTTAATTTGGATCTATTTTAATTATGGTAAAGTTAGAAGGTGTTAGGGGTTAATAGTTTAATTTAGGCTGTTGCGATGTGGGGGGCTGGCTGTTTAGGGCTTAATAGCTTTATTTAGGTGGAGGCGATATCGGGAGCAGCAGATTAGGGGTTAATAACTGTAGGCAGGTGTTGGCAATATCAGGGTCAGCAGATTAGGGGTGTTAAGACTCAGAGTTTATGTTAGGGTGTTAGGTTTAAACTGTCTTTTATTTTCCCCATAGACATCAATGGGGCTGTGTTACGAAGCCTTTGTTTCCGCGATCGCAGGTGTTAGACTTTTTTTTGCCGGCTCTCCCAATGATGTCTATGGAGAAAGCTTGCACGAGCACGTCAAACACAGCGCTTGTTTTGGGAGCGGTATGGCGCTTAAAATCACCATATCGCCCGCACAAGCAGTGTTTTTTTAAACTTGTAATGGCAGCGCTATAGGAAATTAAATTAAATTAAATAACGCCACTTTTGTTAGCCAGGTTGCTTACCTTAAAATTACCCTGCTAACATATTTGTTTAGTTTTAAGATGGAGATTAAACTATTAAAGGGCATTTTTAGATTCTGATAAGCTGATTTTTGTTCATTTTAATGGACTACAAGATTAAATTTATGGTAAATCCTAGGGTTTCTGAAATGCTAGGATTTACCATTGGAACAAATAAAGGGGACTTTCAGTCATGAAGTATAAAATACTTCATGCTGAAAGCTGATTTATTTGTTTGCAACGTTCGCCGCACTGAGCTGCTAAGGCAGCCCACGGCAGAATGCTAATTTGGCTGAGAGGTGACGTTTTCACCTCTTAGCCAATAGCCGTGCGGGAAATCTGGCTCCGACTGTTGATGGATTTCCTGCACAAGTATTGGCTAAGAGGTGGAAACCGCAGGAAGTACATATCATTACTATGTATACACAGTTACTGTCTCTATTGTGCTAGTCAAGACTTTGAACTGTTCTGTTCTCGATGTATCATATTACACACTTGTTTGCTTCCATTATGTCAACAGCAAAGATTGCTATTTCCACTGGGCCCATTCTGCATTTTTTTTTATTTATTATATCTGTGCATTATCATGCGTAATTTAAGTTAGTAATTATGGTGTAACACCTTGTCATGTCTAAATCCATTCCACCTTACACAGCTTTTCTAACCTGTCATACCACCTTTTATTTCAATTAAGCTGATCAGGTTTCCTTATTTAATCTCCTTGTAACCAAGATGCATTGCTGGTTTATTGAAGTTTATTGCCAAAGTAAAGCAGCTCAACTCCGTACCTAGAGTACCAAAACAAGATTCTCCTGATCAGAGAAACCTTTTGCCGTTACAAGCAGCTTCTGCTTCAAGCTGCCACAGCCGCTGACGTCACCGCAGCGCCAAATCACGCTACCGCTCTGACACACACTCCCTGTCTAAACAGACAGCATACAGACTCCCAGCTACACAGAGCCATTACCACGCTGCACGCTCACTAATCCCTGCAAGTATTCTACCTACCCGCATCTGGGATTCCTCTCACAGGCTCTGCTTCTGAATTAAGGTTCTGTATATAGAGTGCTTAAGTCTCTGTTTACACATTTGACATTACTCTTTAAACAACAGTTGAATTGAAGGTAAAACTCCTGTTTGTATCTGTGCAGTCTGGGTTCCATATTTCACCTGTCACCAGTGAATCTGACTTTACAGACTTATACTATTTATGTTTAACCCTTATGCTTCCTGTTGCACTATATAAGACCTGCCTAAGATAAAGCTCATTAGTACTACTCATATTATTGGGTCTTATCCCTCAGGCTAAATTAACACAAGTGATTAAGTTAGTGTTTATCTTACTAGCAAGCACACTTAGTAACTTGTAACACTCCACAATTATTTATCCTGCTTAGAGGTCTTAAATGTTTACTTAAATACTTGCTGCATATCACAGAGCTTTACATATTATCACAGATCGTTACATAATAAACCAGCCATATTAAAATGGAGCCTTCTGATGTGACCCCACAACTACACAGCCTTAACCAACGTTTAGATAATCTGACCCAGGCTTTTAGAGAGCTGCAAGTAGAGAACCAGAGCCTCAAAGCCTGTTTTAGGGAAGTTTTATCTAACAGAAATACCGGAAACGACCACCAGGCTGAACCTCAGGTCTCATACCCAGAGAAGTTTTCTGGTGATCGCTCCACTTTCAGACAGTTTAGAAATGCCTGTCTACTATTGTTTGACTTACGTCCCAGGACCTATGCTACTGACCGGAGCAAGGTGCTCACTATATTGTCCTACTTGAGGGGAGAACCTAGGGCCTGGGCAGATTCATTTTATGAGACCCAGGATCCTATCCTAAACTCTTTAGATGCATTCCTCAAAGCTTTGTCTACCCTTTATGACGACCCCTATCGGCAAGTTACTGCAGAAGGTAAACTAAGAAACCTCAGGCAGCTAAAAACACTGGTAGAGGAGTATATCACCCGCTTTAAGATCTGGGCCAGGGATTCCCTCTGGAATGAGGTTTCTTTAAAAAACCAGTATCGCCTAGGATTGGCGGAGGACATTAAGGACGAACTAGCCAGGGTAGGCATACCAGACCGCCTTGAAGAATTATACGCTCTTACTATCACTATAGACCGTAGGCTTAGGGAGAGGAGACAAGAAAGAAACCCTTCTACTACTCCTGTACGCAGGGTTTTACCCACACCTCCTACTTCCAGTTCTTCAGCTGAACAGCCTATGGATATCAGTTTCCTCAGAGGACCTCTTTCCCCACAAGAGAAGGCTAGACGCCGTACACTCAATCTCTGTATGTATTGTGGGGGGACTGAACATACTGTTAAAGAATGTCCTTTACTCACAAAGCAGAAGTTAGGTAAGGCACTCACAACTAAACATTGCTTACATACAAAAACCTTATCTACCACCTATCTTACTTTACCCTTACTTTTGCAGTGGGATCGACACAGGATAAACTGTAACGCCATGATTGACACCGGAGCATGTGCAAACTTTATTGATTTAAGTTTAGTTGAAGTTAATAAAATACCTTTTTTGTTCAAAAGCACACCTATGCCTCTTAAAGTCATTGATGGTACACCATTAGCATCAGGTCCAGTCTCTCAACAAACCATCCCTCTCCTTGTTACATCTACTTCTGGTCATTATGAGACTATCTCTTTTGATATCATCTCTTCTCCAATTTATCCTATCGTTCTGGGTATCTCTTGGCTCAAAAAACACCAACCTACGGTTCATTGGGATTCTCTCACCTTATCCTTCTCATCACCTTACTGTACTTCCACGTGTTTTCCTAATTCCAACTTGCTTTCCACAACTACTCCTACCATTCCTTCTCCATATCTTGACTTCTCTGAGGTTTTCAACAAAAAGGAGGCTGAGACATTGCCTCCACATAGGCCTTACGATTGCCCCATTGACCTTCTCCCTGGGGTAACCATACCCTATGGGCATATTTACCCCCTCTCAAGACCCGAATTAATCCATCTAAAGTCTTACATTGCTGAGAATTTAAAGAAGGGGTTTATCCGTCCATCCACTTCCCCTGCCGGAGCTGGCATCTTTTTTGTTAAAAACAAGGATGGGTCCTTACGTCCCATAATTGATTATTGGGAACTCAATAAGCGTACTGTAAAGAACCGATACCCACTACCTCTCATCCCAGAATTGATTGAGAGGTTAAGAGGCGCAACTATATTTCACGAAACTGGATCTTAGGGGCGCATACAACCTTGTTAGAATAAGGGCCGGAGACGAGTGGCTGACGGCATTTAGGACCAGGTATGGTCTTTTCGAGTATACCGTTATGCCGTTCGGTCTCTGTAATGCTCCGGCAACATTTCAAAACTTCATTAATGACATCTTTAGGGATATTCTTGACACTTTTCTGGTGGTCTACCTTGACAACATCCTAATCTACTCTTCTTCTTACTCAGAACATATCAATCACGTCAGGCTTGTACTATCCAGACTACAGACACACAAATTGTATGTTAAGCTGGAAAAATGCCTTTTCCATGTCAGTCAGGTTTCCTTCTTGGGCTACAATATTAGTAAAAGTAACATCATGATGGAGGACAGTAAAATTACAGCTATCACCTCCTGGCCAAGACCCTCCAATATAAAAGACGTCCAACGTTTTTTAGGCTTTGCAAATTTTTACAGACGGTTCATTAAAGATTTCGCAGCCATCACCAAACCCCTCACTAATCTGACCAAAACCACTTCTGCCTTTCTATGGACTTCCCAGGCACAGAACGCCTTTGATCTCCTAAAATCGTGGTTTATCACATCCCCAGTTCTACAACTACCTAATAGCAAAGCACAGTTTGTCCTAGAGGTGGATGCATCAGACTACGCTATCGGCTCCGTTCTCTCACAAAAAGCTTCTCCAAAAGACTCACTCCATCCAGTATGTTACTTTTCCAGACTTCTGACACCAGCGGAGTTGAACTATCCGGTTGGTGAAAAGGAGCTTTTGGCCATTAAGTCATCTTTCGACCAGTGGAGACACTTATTGGAGGGCGCAGAACAACCCATAGTGATTTACACGGATCATAAGAACTTGCAATACCTCCAGACCAACCGTACGCTCTCAGCCCGTCAGCTCCGCTGGAGTCTTTACTTTTCCCGATTCTCCTACACCATCACTTACCGTCCTGGAACAAAAAACGGGAAGGCTGACGCCCTCTCTCGTAAGGATGCTAGACTCCAGACAACCCCATCCTACTCAACTATTTTCCCCAAGTCCCACATCATAGGTCTCCTCTCCAAGGATTTTGCTGAACTAAAAAACCAACAACAGCTGGATACAACAAAATCTTCTTACCCTCTCTTACCTGATGTCAACGGAGTTCTCTGCAACCACTCCAAACTTTATATACCTCCTTCGCTCCGCAACAAAGCCCTATCGCTCTCCCATGACTCTTCCTTAGCTGGTCACTTGGGTATACACAAGACCCTAGATCTACTTCGCAGATATTTCTGGTGGCCATCTATGAGAATGTCTGTTAACAATTATGTCAAGTCTTGTCCCACATGCCAGATTTGTAAACCCTCACATCAATTGCCTCTGGGGCTATTACAGAATTTACCTATTCCTGAACGCCCTTGGGCTAGTGTGTCCATGGACTTCATAGTGGACCTTCCAAAATCCGACGGCATGACTGTTATCTTTGTCGTTGTTGACTTATTCTCAGGAATGGCACATTTTATTCCAATAGAATCACTACCGACTGCTCAAAAAACTGCAGAACTGTTCATCAAAGAGGTTGTTAGACTACATGGACTCCCAACATCCGTCCTCAGTGACAGAGGGTCACAATTCACCTCCAAGTTTTGGAAATATCTTTGTCAATCTCTTTCTATCCAACAACATCTTACCACCGCATACCATCCGCAATCTAATGGGTTATGTGAGAGAACCAATCAGTGGTTGGAACAATATTTGAGATGCTTTTGCTCCAACAAACAGGACTCTTGGCTATCTTTCCTACCACACGCTGAATTAGCCTTTAATAACACTACCAACACCTCCACGGGGTATTCACCCTTTTATGCCAACAACGGACTCCACCCACGATTTCATCCGTTACCTCCAACTGACACTCCTTGTCCGCAGGTTAATGACCTGATCAATTCTATCAAACAAACATTTACCGTAATCAAAGATAACATTCAGCAAGCTCAAGCCACCCAGAAACGCTCCTATGACCTCCGACATCGGGCTCCTCCCGTATACAAGGTTGGTGACCTGGTTTGGTTAGCCACAAAAAATCTCAGGATACCTACTCCTTGTAGGAAATTCAACAACCTTTTTGTATGGCCTTTTCCCATCATCTCCATCAGCAACCCTCTCACGGTCACTCTGCAGTTGCCCTCTTCCTACCGCATCCATCCGACGTTCCACATCTCCCTCATCAAGCCTTGTGACACCTCCCGATGTCTGCCTCTCCCTCCACCGTCTTCCCCGGCATCCGATCCTGAGTATGAAGTCCACTCTATCTTGGACTCTAGGCGTTGCCATGGTCAACTTGAGTACCTAGTGCATTGGGCTGGATTTGATTCTTCCGAGGATTCTTGGGAGCCGGCCTCCAATCTCTCTGCACCCCGTCTGGTGTCCCTTTTCCATAGGCGCCATCCAGAAAGACCCGCGCCTTGACACCTTTGGGGTTCCTTTGCAGGGGGGTATGTCATGTCTAAATCCATTCCACCTTACACAGCGTTTCTAACCCGTCATACCACCTTTTATTTCAATTAAGCTGATCAGGTTTCCTTATTTAATCTCCTTGTAACCAAGATGCATTGCTGTTTTATTGAAGTTTATTGCCAAAATAAAGCAGCTCAACTCCGTACCTAGAGTACCAAAACAAGATTCTCCTGATCAGAGAAACCTTTTGCCGTTACAAGCAGCTTCTGCTTCAAGCTGCCACAGCCGCTGACGTCACCGCAGCGCCGATTCACGCTACCGCTCTGACACACACTCCCTGTCTAAACAGACAGCATACAGACTCCCAGCTACACGGAGCCATTACCACGCTGCACGCTCACTAATCCCTGCAAGTATTCTACCTACCCGCATCTGGGATTCCTCTCACAGGCTCTGCTTCTGAATTAAGGTTCTGTATATAGAGTGCTTAAGTCTCTGTTTACTCATTTGACATTACTCTTTAAACAACAGTTGAATTGAAGGTAAAACTCCTGTTTGTATCTGTGCAGTCTGGGTTCCATATTTCACCTGTCACCAGTGAATCTGACTTTACAGACTTATACTATTTATGTTTAACCCTTATGCTTCCTGTTGCACTATATAAGACCTGCCTAAGATAAAGCTCATTAGTACTACTCATATTATTGGGTCTTATCCCTCAGGCTAAATTAACACAAGTGATTAAGTTAGTGTTTATCTTACTAGCAAGCACACTTAGTAACTTGTAACACTCCACAATTATTTATCCTGCTTAGAGGTCTTAAATGTTTACTTAAATACTTGCTGCATATCACAGAGCTTTACATATTATCACAGATCGTTACACACCTGGACATAACTCTCTGTCACCAATGTGTATATATCCTTATAGTCACTAATTTGTATTCTGTATTCTTTGGGTTACTGATTAATTAATTAATGCAATACAGATAATGGAGTTTTGCTTTGATGTTACTATGGTAACCCTTTGACGGTTTTTCTATCAGTGGGTGGGGTACTAACACTTTAAATTGTTTGCTGTGAGATTCATTATTGTTGGTCTGATGAAGGGGTGAACACCCCGAAACATCACTGAGGAATAAATTAGTTTGAACACTTTACAAGACAAGTGAGTGCTTTGTTCTATAATCTTTATCTACATTCTTCTTAGCACCCTGGCATTTGACTAACCTTTTTGTGAGAGTGCACTTACCCTACTACCTATATATATATTTATATATATATATATATATATATATATATATATATTATATTTATATATATATATATATATATATATATATATATATATATATATATATTGTATCAAAATGCCATTAAATATATGTAGAAATGTGTATTTATGAATAAATAGAACATAGTCTGCTATGTGAAGAACATTGGAATGTGAAATATTCATGTTTTCATGTCGAGTTAGCGCACTTTAGAATATGCGATCAGGTTTGCACGTGAGTAGGGTGTTAGATTTTTTTCCACTTTTTTTGCTCCACTGACTTCTATGGGAGAATACGATATTGTGCGCATAATATTCTAATTTTGGCTTTTTACGCTTGGCGAGTTAGCATGCAAGCAAAAACCATTTACTTTCAACTTGTAATACGAGCACCAAATGACACGCACAAAAAGCTTGCTTCTAGCGGATTCAATACTTAAACGGGAGCATTAAATACTGCTCCACTTGTAATCTGACACAGTATTGTTAGTATTACTAATTTGCACAAATATCATAAAAAAACTTTTAGGGAATAATGAGGAAACATTCTGCTTTTACAGCAATTTCCAATCACCCCTGCCTGTGTAGATGGAGTGTTCCTACCCAAACATCCAGAAGAGCTTCTGGCTGCGAAAGAGAGCCACCGTGTTCCTTATATAATTGGTGTAAATAACCAGGAGTGTGGGTGGATTCTTCCACAGGTAAGGAACAGTTTCTTGAGAAACCCAAAATTTAAAGACTATTGTTTATTGAATATTCTTAAACCTAATATTACAAACAATAGGCTCAGGCAGGGTGATTCTAATAAATTGTATGTCAGCATCTTAAAAAACTATTTTGCAAAACGTTATTTAATAAAAAAAATGTTTATGATATAATCAGTACATGCACTACTGAAGTCAGACAAACTAATAATCTATATTTATGTTGATTCTCTTCCCAAGAAATCCCTGAATTTATATTTAAGAAGCCAATTTATCAGACACTACTTACCTTTCCACAAAACAATTCATCATTAGTATAATTTTATCAGAACATGCTGTAAAGAAAGGGTAATAAGTTTCCAAAATATAGTTAGTCATATTCAGAATATGCATAAGGTGAAAATTAAGTTATGTTTGATGTAGCATAATTGTTGTTGTGATAATGGTTCTTTTCAAACTAGAAATAATGTGAAATGACATTGGAAAGTGAAAACATTTATGATTGCACTCTGGATGAAAGTCTAACAAGTTCGTTTGCATGTATCTGAAATTAAATCAGAAGATATCGCTATTGAAAAAATCCTTGAGAGTCTGGTTATGTGAGTGAATGTGGAGTGGCAACTTCGTTGAGATTGTAAATTGTTGTACTGCTTTACTGGATTGTGGCATGTCCAGTCCTCTTTGATTCCTATTTCAGAATGTTTTTCCTGTCCTGAGTGGTTATGTTGTCTGGATAGGTTGCTTTGACATACAGCTCCCTTAGGGTTGCTTTAATTCTCCATGGAAGACAGAGCTTTAATTTAAATTAACTGTGCTGTTTGCTGGATAACTCACACAATATGGGGATAGAGTTTTACACCCTTGCCATTTGGTTGGTTGTGGCCCAGTGAGCAAGCAGATAATGTACTGAAATTATCTTCAATATGGTGTATTAGTTGCAGCTGTGGATATAATTTACTTAGAATGGTTTGTTTGTTGCCATATCAAATGCCACACTCAAGGTAGACAATACAGTAAATACAGGCATGTTCACTGATTTTATACCACTCATGTGAACTACACCAAAACAAGGGGTCATGTTCTCAATTTGCTGGGTAGATGTTTCACGAACAATTTGTGTAAGAACTTATATGAGAAAGTTTGTTTGATTAATAGATCTGGCAGAGGTGGTAAGGATATCCTAAGGCAATTCAAAACAACATGAAATATGGACAAGGCTGTCCTGAGGATTCATTAAAGTGAAAGTAAATCCTAGCTTTTTACAAATGCTAGGATTTACTATTGAAACAAATAAAGGGCACTTTCATTCATGAAGTATAAGATACTTCAGGTAGAAAGCTCCTTTATTTAATTCAACCGATCGCTGCTCTTAGATCCTACAGCAGCGCACGGCTAAAAAATTTTTGGCTAAGAGGTGACTTTTCACCTCTTAGCCAATAGCTGTGCGGTAAATCCGGCTCCCATGGGCGCCAAGCCAGATTTACCGCACGGCTATTGGCTAAGAGGTGAAAACGTCATCTCTTAGCCAAAACATTTTTTTAGCCGTGGGCTGCTGTAGCAGCTAAAAACGGCGATCGGTTAAAACAAATAAAGGAGCTTTCTACATGAAGTATCTTATACTTCATGAATGAAAGTGCCCTTTATTTGTTTCAATAGTAAATCCTAGCGTTTGTAAAACGGTAGGATTTACTTTCACTTTAAGTATATACATATGATAGAAAGAGTGACATACTAAACCAGACTTCTTGTTCTTATTTACCATCAAAATCTGTTCCTAAATATCTGTATAAAGTGGCCACTGACCAGCAGGTATCTCATTGAATAAAAAGGTAGCAGAGAGTTGGAATATAACATAAAGCTAAACAAAACAGTCATAGATATCACACAGATAATTAAAATAAAAAATTATCTTATAACGGTTGTATGACACAAATCCAATGTATTTATGCACTTGTATAAGAAGAAGACAGCAATTTATTTCAATAAGATACATTTTAATTTAAACTATTCTTTTTTTTTTTTTTTTGTCCAGTTCATGAATCTTACGCACGTGATAGAAAAAATGGATAAAGACACTACACACTCAATTCTCCTCGATGGTCCTTTCTTAGTAAGGCCTTTTGACTACCTTATGAAATCATATTTTTAAAACTCACTTATTTTTAATGTTTATTAACCCATTTCAATTTGGTTATACAGGGTATAAGGCCCGAAACTGTTCCCATAATTATAGATGATTACTTTGGTCATACGGAGGATCCAGTAGAAATACGAAACAAGTTTATTGATTTATGTGGAGATCACATGTTTGTTGTGCCTGCCATCAAAACTGCCAGATATCACAGAGGTATGGAATTCAGAATGTGTATGATGTTTCAGAGTTTGGCAAACAAATCCATAGATTGCTATGATCTAATATTAATTAGTTGACTGTTTACCCTTCAGTTCTAGATTTCTAGTGATAGCTTGGTAGATATACATGTTTAAATGGTGACAGTTCCCTGCTATCATACACAATAGGGATCCAGAGGGATGTGGTGTTAAAAACACAAATATTAGCTTAATGGGATAATATAATCATGTATACTTAGTCAATAATCCCCATTTCAACCCATCTAAATTCCAGTATGAAGTACCTTGCATGGATTTTTCAGATTTTCCAAATTCACAACTAAAGTTAGTGCAGGTCCTGGGAACCAAGCGCACTAAGGCCCTGAATTCAAAACCTCTCTGATTAGGTGAGATATTCTAAATTGTTCCTCCAGCATTGCAAGATCCCTAGAGAAATTTTCAAAAGGCAGATTTTGCTTTACTTCTAGAAGGGGCCTTTCCTGAATTTCTGTATGTGAAGAAGAGACAAGCCCAGTGCATGACATGACAGTTCTGCTGCATTTACACGTTGTGCTTTCTATTTTATACCACTTTACAATTCAGATTACATTTTATTACATTTTAACTTTGCACTTTCTATTTTGTACTTTATTTTGTATACAGCAGTGTCAGGGCCGGATTGGGCCGTTGGGATATGGGGAAAAATCCTGGTTGGCCGGCAGAGGTTGCTCTGGGGCAGCTGCAGAAGTGTGTGGAGAGCAGCAAAGTTGTGAATTACTTGTGAGGGAGCGCAGCGGCAGAACAGCGCTGCACACAGAATGACAGGCTCAGCCACTAATTTAGGCCTGATTTACTTTTCATGCATTATGAGCAGCTGTCATCTGAGGCAGTCAGGACTCAGGAACGGCCGTTCATCGCTCCAATAGAGGTAATAGGGCAGCGACAGCATCACACATTTGCTTACTTTAGGCTAAGGCAACTTAACTGGTCCACAACCGCAATCAGTTTGATGTCAGACTCACTCAGTCACTCACTGGCTGACTGTCTGTCTTTCACTCAAGCTAGAACGTCAGTTGTCACACAGAGTCACACGTGACATAGTCATTGGGGAGCCTACTAGCCTAGTTGGAACAACTTGGAGGCCACGTGGGAGTCGGACAGCAGTCACCGGTAATACGGATCATGACACAGACCAGTGCACTACTAGTCTAACACAAAAAGAAAATTTAAAAAGAAACTTTAAGGTATGTTAATTAAAAATACTGGGTTTAGGGGAAAGCGTCAAGGGCCCAATTATGTATATGTATTCGATAGGGTAATAAGACTGTACTGTACAGTAGTGTAATGGCACATTTGTATATTTGTAACTGTTGATTTAAATTAATTAAATCAACAGTTACAAATATACATGACCCTTTAGTCTGCCCTATTATCCACCTATCAATATCTGCCCTGGTCAAGGTTGCTTCTTCTTCTGAAAACAGTGCAAAGCCCTTATATAATAAATCTATTGATTTATGAAATGATACCTCCATGTAGTATATATATATATATAGTATATAATAAGGGTAAATACACACCCACATGGACAAACCTACATTTTTCGTTGTCTTTAAATTTTGCTGATGCATTCAATTGGATATTCCATTTAGTTTAAGAATGTGCATTTGTAACAAAACAAATCCAAATCCCTAGTGTAGATATCTATTTTACATTAACATTTTCATATATATATATATATATATATATATATATATATATATATATATATATATATATATATATATATCAGGGCTCTAAATTTCCTCTAGCCCACTAGACACTGCGAGTGGAAATTTAACAGTGGCGAGTGAAATATTATCTAAAGGTATATTATATATCCATAAAAGGGCAAGGATATGTTATTCCTCTAGGGCTATAAGGACCCCATTTGTGCTTAGACTGTTTCTTCTGAGAGGTTAAACAGGGGCAGAGAGAGATTGAAGAGGAAAAGTGGAGAAAAAGATAGTGTTACGAAAGAGTGGAGAAATAAAGAGTGAAGAGATTTGAGAGAGAAGAGAGAAAGAGTGCTAAAGAGAAAATATGACCTGAGAGAGAAGGGAGGGAGTAAAAAGAGAGATTAAAGAGAGGGAGTGGAGAAATATAGATTAGAGATGATAGTTTTAAAACATTTTTACCAGGTCTTCTATGACCTCACATTAATGTCAACACTCTCTGCTTTCTCTCAGTTCAACAACTTCCTTTTTATGTCCCTTATTTGATGTTGCTAACTGCTATGCACTTATTTTTTGCTAATTTATTACTTTAACTAGCATTATTTAATTTAATGTATGGTATAAAGCAAAAACAATATAAAAAAATTACTTCACAATTAGGTGTTTCACATTGGCTAAACTTATGCAAAGAGAGGGGGGGGGGGTTAGTGGGTGTGGTGTGGGCAGGGTTGTGGGGAGGATTAAAAGTGGTGGGTAATATTTTGGGATGGCTAGTAGCTTAGGGCTTGACATTTTGAGCCCTATATATATATATGTATATATATATATATATATACAGTATATATATATATATATATTTTTTTTTTATTTTGTTTTTTTAAATAAAAATTACATTTTCATCTATGTAAGGATCATAGGAATGTAAAATATGAGTAATGAGCTAACGGCTTCAAGCTTTAGGTCTAACGCATTGTCGCATTAGCGCACATAAAGAATTCGTAATCTTAAAGCGCATTCTTGAAATATAAAATATAAATAAATATTAATAATAATTATTATACATACTAAGAAAAAAAACTATCGGCTAGATTACGAGTTTTGCGGTAAGGTAAAAAAGCAGCGTTAACAGGTCCTAACGCTGCTTTTTTTCGTCCGCTGGTATTACGAGTCTTGCAGGTATAGGGACACCGCACACTTTTTTGGCCTTACCGCAAACCGACTTACGTAAATTTCGTAAAGTCTTTTTTCTTTGGGACTTCCATAGCACCGGTATTACGAGTCTGTCCTGGGAGACCAAGAAGTGAGTGGTACACTCTCTACATCCAAGATCCCTAACGCATTTTAAAGTCAGTAGTTATGAGTTTTATGGTACAATTCCGTAGCATAAAACTCATAACTAAAGTGTTAAAAAGTACACTAACACCCATAAACTACCTATTAACCCCTAAACCGAGGCCCTCCAGCATCGCAAACACTATAATAAAAAATTTAACCCCTAATCTGCCTCACTCCTGCCCCGCAAACACTAGTTAAATATTGTTAACCCCTAATCTGCCGCCCCTAACATCGCCGCCACCTACATTATACTTATTAACCCCTAATCTGCCATCCCCAACGTCGCCGCCACTATATTAAATGTATTAACCCCTAAATCTAAGTCTAACCCTAACACCC
Organism: Bombina bombina; assembly: GCF_027579735.1. Classification (NCBI taxonomy): domain Eukaryota; kingdom Metazoa; phylum Chordata; class Amphibia; order Anura; family Bombinatoridae; genus Bombina; species Bombina bombina. The sequence goes on from NC_069499.1 coordinate 1,278,601,156, forward strand.
CCTAACTTAAATATAATTACAATAAATCTAAATAAAATTACTATTATTCCTATTTAAAACTAAATACTTACCTGTTAAATAAACCCAAAGCTAGCTACAATATAACTAATAGTTACATTGTAGCTAGCTTAGGGTTTATTTTTTTTTACAGGCAAGTTTGTATTTATTTTAACTAGGTAGAATAGTTATTAAATAGTTATTAACTATTTAATAACTACCTAGCTAAAATAAAGACAAATTTGCCTGTAAAATAAAACCTAACCTATGTTACACTAACACCTAATACTACACTACAATTAAATAAATGACCTATATTAAATACAATTAAATAAATTAAATTAAATTAGCTAAATCACAAGAAAACCAAACACTAAATTACAGAAAATAAAAAACAAATTACAGATCTTTAAACTAATTACACCTAATCTAAGAGCCCTATCAACATAAAAAAGCCCCCCCCCCCTCAAATAATAAAAAACCCTAGCCTAAACTAAACTGTCAATAGCCCTTAAAAGGGCCTTTTGCTGGGCATTGCCCCAAAGAAATCAGCTCTTTTACCTGTAAAAAAAAATACAAACAACCCCCCAACAGTAAAAACCACCACCCACACAACCAATCTAACTAATAAAACCTAAGCTCCCCATTGCCCTCAAAAGGGCATTTGGATGGGCATTGCCCTTAAAAGGGCAGTTAGCTCTTTTGCGGCCTAAAGCCCCTAACCTAAAAATAAAACCCACCCAATACACCCTTTAAAAAACCTAACACTAACCCCCTGAAGATCAACTTACTGTTCTGAAGACCGGACATCCATCCTCAAGGAAGTGGCAGAAGCCTTCATCCAACTGGGCCGAAGTCCTCAACGAAGCCGGGAGAAGTCTTCATCCAAGCCAGGCGAAGTGGTCCTCCAGACGGGCAGAAGTCTTCATCCAGACGGTATCTTCTATCTTCATCCATCCGACGCGGAGCGGCTCCATCTTCAAGACATCCGACGCGGAGCATCCTCTTCATCCGGAGTCTTCTTTAAATTATGTCATCCAAGATGGCGTCCCTTAGATTCCGATTGGCTGATAGAAATCTATCAGCCAATCAGAATTAAGGTAGAAAAAATCCTATTGGCTGATGCAATCAGCCAAAAGGATTGAAGTCCAATCCTATTGGCTGATCCAATCAGCCAATAGGATTGAGCTTGCATTGTATTGGCTGATTGGAACAGCTGATAGTTTAATTTAGGCTAGGGGGTTTTATTTGGGGGGGGGGCTTTTTTATTTTGATAGGGCTCTTAGATTAGGTGTAATTTGTTTAAAGATCTGTAATTTGTTTTTTATTTTCTGTAATTTAGTGTTTGTTTGTTTTTGTGATTTAGCTAATGTAATTTTATTTATTTAATTGTATTTAATTTAGTTAATTTATTTAATTGTAGTGTAGTGTTAGGTGTTAGTGTAACATAGGTTAGGTTTTATTTTACAGGTAAATTTGTCTTTATTTAACTAGGTAGTTATTAAATAGTTAATAACTATTTAATAACTATTCTACCTAGTTAAAATAAATACAAACTTGCCTGTAAAATAAAAATAAACCCTAAGCTAGATACAATGTAACTATTAGTTACATTGTAGCTAGCTAAGGGTTTATTTTATAGGTAAGTATTTATTTTTAAATAGGAATAATTTAGTTAATGATAGTAATTTTATTTAGATTTATTTTAACTATATTTAAGTTAGGGGGTGTTAGGGTTATGGTTAGACTTAGGTTTAGGGGTTAATAAATTTAATATAGTGGCGGCGACGTTGGGGACAGCAGATTAGGGGTTAATAATATTTAACTAATATTTGCGAGGCGGGAGTGCAGTGGTTTAGGGGTTAATATGTTTATTATAGTGGCGGCGATGTCGGGGCGGCAGATTAGGGGTTAATAAGTATAATGTAGGTGTCAGTGATGTCGGGCGGCAGATTAGGGGTTAATGAGTGTAAGATTAGGGGTATTTAGACTCAGGGTTCATGTTAGGGTGTTAGGTGTAAACATACATGTTCTTTCCCCATAGGAATCAATGGGGCTGCGTTACTGAGTTTTATGCTGCTTTTTGGCATGTGTTAGACTTTTTTCACCCGGCTCTCCCCGTTAATTCCTATGGGGAAATCGTGCACGAGCACGTACGACCAGCTCACTGCTGATTTAAGCAGCGCTGGTATTGGAGTGCGGTATGGAGCTCAATTTTGCTCTACGCTCACTTCTTGCCTTTTAACGCCGGGTTTGTAAAAACCCGTAATACCAGCGCTGTATGTAAGTGAGCGGTGACAATAAACTGCACGGTAGCACCGCACCCCTGTTACTGCAAAACTCGCAATTTCGCCGTATATATATATATATAATGGATTATTTAGATTTTTTTATAGTATGTATAATTTATTGTTAATAATTATTATTTTATATTTCAAAAACACACTTTAAGAGTACTAACCCGACACAGTGGCGAGTTACGCATATTTTACATTCCTATGTTCTTCACAATATTTCTAAATATATCTGATAATAATGTAAAATAGATATCTATATCTATATATTTATAGGAAAAGATATACATATATACACAATATAGCCCTTTGCAGTCAAAGACCTGGTCATATACCATATACATTTGAACCCTTATAATTTTTTAATAATATTTATATGAATAATTTTTTATCAGGGTTTTATATGAGTGTAACTTTAATTTTCAATTGTATTTATGTAGTGTTTAGTGTTTTAAATGTACTACTCTTTACGCAAGGTTTTCAGTCGCGCTAATCTGCAGAGTGCAAAATGTGACTGCTCTCTCATGATTGTGTTTACTTTCAACTTGTAATCTAGCCCTTACTTCACTAATTACTTTAAATGTAATATGTATAAATATGAAAGAAATGCTTTATTTAATATGTTATACGTGTATTTTTGTTATGCCTATATTCAAGCATTGACACAATCTCAAGTCTCCAAAAGCTCTAAATATTCCAGCGTTATTTTGCATTACACTCAAGCACAAATCTTAACTCTCTACTTATAGTAGTGAGTTAAGCGATATATAAGCGATAGTAGCTCACTCTGCACTGTCCATACAAAATATTATTTATTTATTTATTCATAAAATATTTTACCAAGAACGATACATTGAGATGTCTCTCGTTTTCAAGTATGTCCTGGATGAACAAAACATTGCATTGATAAAATAGGGTACAATACAATACAAAACAATATTAATAAAAATATTACAAAATTTAACATAGAACAGGTAGGAAATATATAATCAACCATGACAGGTGCATTCTGTTTTGAGATATGCGGAGAGGGATCTCTTAAAGGATTTTAGGCTAGGGGAAGATTTGAAAGTGTGCGGGAGGTCATTCCATATTTTTGGTGTCTGTAGGAAAAGGAGGATTGAGCTGCTTTATTTTTATATTGAGGCAGACTAAATAAAGTGCAGTTATTAAATCGGAGGTTATAGGAGGTGGGAATAGCCGGGGAGAACATCTGCTCAGGTAGGGTGGGAGCTTCCCAGAAAGGCTCTTAAACACAAGGCAGGAAAGATGGAGGGTGCGTCTGGATTCCAGCGACAGCCAGTTTAGTTCTTCTAGCATGTCACAATGGGGGGTCCTGTAGTTACATTGTAGCACAAAGCGGCAGAACGAGTTATACAGTGTATTAAGTTTATTAAGGTGAGTTTGTGGTGCAGGTGCATATACTACATCCCCATAATCATTGATTGGCATCAGCATTTGCTGTACAATCTTTTCCTTTACTTTAGGACTTAGGCAGGATTTGTTTCTGTACAGGGTGCTTAGTTTTGGATAAAGTTTAGATGCAAGTTTTTCTATGTGGAGGCCAAAAGATAGATTGGTGTCTAACAAAATACCCAAGTATTTGAAAGAGTGGACTGTGGTCATTGTGCTATATGATTTTGTTTTAATGCATAGATGGGAATTTTGTAATTTGTGTAATTTAGGAACAGTTCCAAAGATCATTGTGACTGTTCCTAAATTATATAGGGCGCTAAATAAATGTTGGTGGCTTTAAGAATCTCTGGTAATCCTTTTTTACTATTCATATGTAATACCAGATTGTGCGCTATTGGTTACACTCCACTTGTAATCTAGTCCTTAATATATTAAGGTGTTGCAGTAAAATTAACATTTCACGTAAAAAGACAGAAAATGGATGTAAAGTCCAAAAAACAAGCTAAAGTCAAATAACCAAGTCAACCTAAACTAAAGGGATTAAACAAAAACAGAGTCAGGTGTAGCCAAGTCAAAACCAGAAAATTCAAAAAAGTAAATTGCCAAAGTAGAGGTAGCTAACACACTCAATACACAAGCAGTATCATGCTAAAAAATTAAAGAGCTTATAAATGTACAGCACGCCTTACTTCAGTAGGAAGATAAATCACTCTTATTGGCAAGTGCCTGTTATGACAGCTTTAAAAACAGTCGAGTGGACAGGATTCGCTGTAGCAAATCATGTCTGCTCGACCTCGCACAAGCATTTCAACTAAAAAGTGGCGGACAAGTTAAGGAGCAGCAGTTTTACGACCTCAGCTTCTTAACTTCCGTTTTAGGCGGACCTAAAACGATGGGGCTCCGAAGCAGCATTCGCTGCTTAATAAATGGAGCCCCCTCAAAGGGTTCTCTAGTTTCCACCACAGCTGTCTGCACTATAAGTTATAAGATACATAATAGCTGTAAAATAGGAAATGGGAAACCAGGCACAGGTACAGATGAATATATGTGGAAAGAGAAACCTAATATGCTATACAAACATATAGGAAACTATATCTGTGGTGCTACTAGAGCTGCATATATAAGCAGCATCAGGCTTAAAATTCCAAATAAAAAAATAGCTTTATAGCAGACTAGTAAGGTAATAACATTATACTATCAGACTACAAGTGTAGTATCAGAAATCAGGATAGATTTAATGTGGACAAAAAAATATGCATAAAAAAATTGCACTTTTAAAAACACATAAAGAACGCAATATAAAACGCAATATAAAATAAACATTTGAAAAGAAGGGGGCGTGTCTGGGCGGCGGCTATGTTTGCTCGCATATACTAGTGGCTCAGTGCTCAAAAAGGATAATCCGCCAATTACCTGTATTTATTCCAACCATCCTCATTCACAAGCACCAAATGTATGAGCAAGAACAGTTGGCAGTTGCGAGGACACTTTCATTTGTGAATTATGCTCATGCTGGAGCACTAAACTGGGCCTTTGGAGGTCATGGTGGCGGCCTACTTTTCTTGCTTCTAACACTCCCCGGTTCGCCTGGTAAAGCAGTTCATACCACGCTGCTATATACCCCAATTAGCCTTACATTTTGTCATGAGACACTGAGACCTACGGAAAACTCTGCTATTTACAATTCAATATGGAGTCTCTCAGGAGGTGGGAGTCTAAAACCCTATGACTGCTTGATACCTACTTCACAACACTAGAAAATAATTTTGCATATTAATAGAGGCTGCACAACACTGATCAAGTGATCTGCTACAGCCTGACATGCAACAGAAGCTTACCGATCCAATTACCACTAACGGTGCTGAATTAGAAGTAGAAGAGGTAAAACATACAAGCGAAGACTCAACCAGGCATTCTTCACCACAGCCCTTACCCAAGACTGGAATATCTGGAGACCTATACAAAGGCAATGCGGATAGAATAGAGTGTACGGGTGACTATGCAATTACATCTCTTGAGGTAATTAACCCATTTACTGAGGTGTACATCTTAGAACTGTATGACCGGCAATGGCAAAAAAAAACAGGATCTGACTGCTGAACCACTTAATATATTTATCCCTTCTTATGCGAACACATTCCTAACTGAAAGTTTGTCTCGTGTTGAAGATTCTTTGTTCTGTGGAAACCCAAGACCAATTCTACCAACTGAGGAATTCTTCCCCTACCTTTTTGTTCTATGAAGGTCAATATGGGACCAGGGGAAGTTCCCCCTCTACACCATCATCCATAAGCTACCCTTGGGTAAAGAATCCAGAGGCTAATTGTTAATAGCAGATAATCCTATACCTACTCATGCCTAATACCATCACAAGTTTGTGCACTGTTTATAGACTTTTAATGTTGATTACATCAGTTTGCTTGCAGTCTTCCTTATGCTCAGAATAAAAGGCTGATATACTATATTCTCTACGTTAATAATATTTAGACATGTGTTTAAACAATTATAATTTTATATAGTTCAGAGTGGATATAATCAAAAGATAGTATGTCATTGCGGCTAGTTATATATGCTAACCTACCTCTTTAAAAACAAGATGCCATATTTTAGTTACGCATCTGTTTTTCCCTTACTTTGTTTTAGCAATGTACTAGAAAGTTTATAGCCTAACATTTTAAAATATCCTTCCTCCATTAAGCTATGGTCTGAGTTTCTACACTTTGCCTATTACTAACAGCATCTATTTAAACATTGTATTATTATTATTGTATTTATAGTTGATATTTTTACTAAGTCTAGTACTATGTATTGCAGCAAATGAATATGCTATATATTTTCTATCGGTAGGTATATGTAGCCTTCATACACCCTCACAGCTCCCTAGTCCAAACTAGTGGTAAAAGTAACATACATCTTTATACTGTGTCTCTGACCTACTATATATAGAAGCAACATTGATGCCCTACTTATATGCATATGCCTGTCCTGCAGTTGGCGGCCAAAACAGCGGGTTTGGCTATATTCTGTTTATGAAAGTGAAGTGTGGAATATTTGAGCGCCTCTGACGATACTAAATGGTTATACTACTTTCCCTGATAAGGGACAAGCTCATTATCAGCTCCTTCAGGGATGGAAGATTGAAACTAGAGACATATCCCCTTGGACACTGTTATGTATCATCTCAAAACCTTTTAGACAATCAAATATACAGAATCCTTAACCATTGACCATACATAGCATAGCTAACTGTAAATGCTCCTGTGTCACGTACAACATATGTTCATACTGGTATGTTACTTAGCTAACTCTCAGCATCCACATTACCTTTTGTTTTCCTATAATAGCTATTTGGGGTTCCTACTTAAACAATATAAATGTAAGAAATTATTTTTTATTTGTATTCCATATGTATAGCAACATTTTTCAAACTATTATTCAAAAATAGAGCAACTTGTATATTTTCCCATAGCCCTTCCTCCTCTAATCTACCAGTCCCTCTACAGACTGGGTAACCTGAAAGGGCCACATACTCTACCTAGGGGGTCATTTTACATCTCTAACATGCAACGGAGGAAATATCAGTTGCTAGTTTGTTTAAGAATGCTAGATCCAAAAGTGACCACTCCAAATGCCAACGTTTGTACTGGTGGAATTCTTACATGTTGTATTCTTTGCACAACCTCAATAAAAAAATTATTACAAAAAAAACATTTGGAAGGTATGGATATTTCCAATGATCCTGTGAAAGATAGGACGAGACAAGGGATCCTTGTCAGAGTATGGCAGAGTTATTCACTTAAAGGTGCACTGTATTATTTACTCCGAAAGTGGAGTAGAGATGACCAGATATAGGTGTCTTTTCCTTTGAGGTCTCTTCCGTTATCACATTCTGTGATTCGAATATGTAACTTACTGTTACCGATCCCTTCTGGATACAAGTTACTTCTTTGCTTTACAAATCTGTCGCCTGAGTTCAGTGCGGTCAAACTACGAAATCCTCAAGTGTCCAAAAACAGAGCAATGCGTTTCGGCTACAAGCCTTTCTTTCAGGGAGAATCCAAGTGTAGGTAGTAGAATGTGTGGTTGCCCATCATTAGCCACCAAACCATAAATATTTACCATTGTGGTCAACTTTTTGTGCCGACAAATTTAATGTTCCAGAATGATCCATTGCACATGTCCATGCAATAAACATTGATTGATAATCAGACCCTTTGTGTTCTGTTCATTGAATGGAGCTGGATATACTGCTTTGCTTTTATGTATGATAACAGCACTTGGGGAAAGATAACACTTATGAAAACTGGTACTCTTGTATCGGCAAAATCTGGAGCACAAGGTACGGTATTAGTACAGGCATGGCCAAAAATATTGGCACCCCTGCATTTCTGTCAGATAATGCCCCACTTCGCCCAGAAAATTGTTGCAATTACAATGTTTAGGCATACTCATGTTTATTTCTTTTGTTTGTATTGGTATGACACAAAAAAATGGAGAAAAAAGCCAAATCTGACACATTCCATGCAAAACTCCAAAAATGGACTGGACAAAATTATTTGCAAATTATTTTCCCTCAATTTAATATTTGGTAACACACCCCCTGTACCCATCAATGAGTTTCTTACACCTCTCTACTGAAATTTTGGACCACTCTTCTTTCGCCAACTGATCCAGGTCTCTCAGATTGGAAGGGTTCCTTTTCTCTCAACAGGTGCTCTATGGGATTGAGATCTTGACTCATTGCTGGCCAGTTCAGTACTCTCCAGCACTTTGTCTTAAACCATTTCTGGGGGCTTTTTGACGTGTGCTTTTTCTGTCATTGTCCTGCTGTAAGACCCATGACCTCTGATGGATACCGAACTTTCTGACACTGGGCCCTACATTGCACCACAGAATTATTTGGTAGTCTTTAGATTTCATAATGCCATGTACACAGTCAAGACATCCAGTGCCTGAAGCAGCAAAGCAAACCCAAAACATCAGTGAACCTCCACCATGTTTCACTGTATTCTTTTCTTTAAAAGCCTAATTTCTTTTTCTGAAAACAATAGAATGATGGGCTTTATCAAAAAACTGTAATTGTGTTTAGTCTGCTCACAGCACATTCTCCCAAAAGGATTTTGGATTCCTCAGGTAAGTTTTGGCAAACTCCAATCTGGCTTTTTAATGTTTCGGTGTCAGCATTGGGGTCCTCCTGGGCCACCTACCATACTGTCCCTTTTCATTCAGTTGGCCAGGTTCTATATCCACCATTCAAACAATCCTTTGTTGCAATCTATGTTAAATGTTTCTCTTTCGTCCATGTCCAGGGAGATTAGCTACAGTGCCCTGGGTTGTAAACTTCTTGACAATGTTGCGCACAGTGGACACAGGCACATTAAGATCTGGAGATAGACTTGTAACCTTGAGATTGTCCATGCTTTCCACAATTTTTGTTCTCAAATCCTCAAACAATTTTTTGCTGCTCTTTCTCTTCTCCATGCTCAGTGTAGCACACACACACACACAACAGAAAGGTTGAGTACAGTTTTCACCATTTTATCTGATTGCCGGTGTGATTTCAGCACCTGTTAATTTATACAGGTGAGTTTAATTACAAATTACAGGAGCATCACAAACTTGGAATGCAATTATTTTTTACAATTTTGAGAAGGTGACAATAATTTTGTCCAGTACTTTTTTGAAGTTTTGCGTGGAATGTGTTAGATTTGGCTTTTTGTTCTCCACTTTTTTGTGTTATACCAATACAAACAAAAGAAATAAACATGAGAATGTTAAACATTTGTAATTGCAACAATTTTTTGGGTGAAGTGGTGCATTATCTGACAGAAATGCAGGGGTGCCAATATTTTTGGCCATGACACAAGGCAGGACTGGTACAATTGACAGGACAAGTTCATAATAGGAGGAAAGGGCAGAATATCAGTACCACAGAAATTTGAGAGTGGAAATAAAGGACTAGATACTACACCCACAGAAGCCCAAGGATGAATACAGGTATCTCTGGAATACTGGACTGCAGGAACCCAAGACTGAGTGCCGGTGTCACAGTAATAAAGAACTAGTTACTGGCAATGCAAGAACGCAAGGCAGGAAACTGACACCAAAAATAATCAGAAGAAGATGCTGGTACCGCATGAACACAGGGCTTTGTATTGGCGTAAAAGGAGCACAGGACATGGGAGTGACAGATTTTACACAACAAAGATATAGTGTTGTATAGCATAGTATATAGTTGGGTTAAGTGATACAGAGAGGAAACCATATAAACCCTATAAATTATGAGCAGTGGTAGTTGTTGATGGAATATAAAAAATTTAGATATTAGTTAAAAAATTATTATTTTTTTCCATATCCATTAACTCTACTAGAGAGGTGAAATTAAAAATATGACGAAATCTTTGTTTTCTGTTCTTAAAAAAAATGATTTCACATTATTGTCCTCCAAGCAAATGATATTATCTAGAAGTAGTAATACTGTAAACATGTGTCAAATATTACATTTAACAAGAGTTCATCCGTTAAAATCGAGATTTGACTTACAGAAGAGTAAAGTGCCAAAACAGATATAAAGGAATAGAGATATAACATTAATGGCACTAGGGTCTACATTACCAGAGGAGCACAAAACTATCAGAGCCACTGTGAGTTAACTATTACTTGAGCAGAATCAATAGCAATCAATAATACTTCTATTTTTGTAATCATAATTTATTTTTTAATAGTCTGTGGGCAATAATATCTGCATGTCATATAGGTGGTGCACTAAACCCCTCAAATAACAGACTTCTATGGGGGTGCTAGTACAATTTTTGTTAGATATTTCTCAAGCTCTAAGCCAATGGTGTACTTGGCAAGTGATGATCTTTTCATGTTGTTCTGTGCTGTACTTGTAATAATAATGGTTTACTTCAGGTCTTAAAAAGCACTACATTTAGAAACAGCAAACATAGAAATTGCTTCAATTTGAGTTTTTAGCCTTCATTTGTGTCCACAGTAGTAACAGAAATGTTTGAAAGGTTGAATTTGATAGATATAAAATATTTTTTAACCTATATTACTTTGTAACTATGTCATTTCAAGAAACAAATACATTTCATATGGTTTATAGTTACTGAAAGTTTTAGGGCTACAAATGCTACAAATAAGAACATATGCATTGTCTGTTATGTAGTTATAGCTGACCTTGCTTTATTTTCTTTTAGATTCTGGTCTCCCTGTTTACTTCTATGAATTTCAGTATCGTCCCTCAATGTTTCATAAATCCTTGCCAGATCATGTAAAAGCGGATCATACATTTGAGCTCATATTTGTTTTGGGGGGCCCATTCAGGGAAAAGAACGTCATGTTTAGCAGTAAGTAATGAATCTGCATTTAACCCATTAGTAACAACACATTTTATATTTATGTAACTTCAAGAAGTCGTTAACAAAATATTTCTTTCTTCACAAGCTCCTGCCACCGATGAAGAAAAATCCTTAAGTAGAACAATTATGAAATACTGGGCCAACTTTGCTCGACATGGGTAAACTAATTCTTCCTCTCACCTTTAATTACTTTTTATGTATCACTATAACAGTGCTGTAAAAACCATGGTATCTTGACATCAAAGTTCTTTTTTTATACTTATGTGTCTAACCCATCTTTAAATATTTCACAAGGTTCTGTCTGATGTTTTGTCAGTTTTCTATACCCTAAATAGGGGGATATTTTTTTTTTTTTTTTAGAATATGACCATTAACTTAAATAGTGAATTCTGAAAAAAGAATGATACAATATTCTAAATTTTTAGAATATAATCATTGTTATCTTGCTGTATCTCACCATGTGCCCATATTCTCTAAAGCTCTTTGGTCTGGTAAAATTCTATAACATGCCTTGTCAGCATTACTAGGCCCCTCAGGGATTGTTTTAAAGGCCATTTTTATCTTGGGAACTGTGTATCTTATTAAGGAGAGTTCACTAATATGCTTTATTTTAAGGAGGGATATTTACAGTATAATGCTCTTTAAAATAAACTGATAATATCTCTCCCTGATGGTGAGTTTTGAGAATCAGGCCCCTTGACTCTTGCAAAACAACAGCTCCATTCATCAAAGGCCGAGCAGATGAGATTCGCTGTCTTGAATCTCGTCTGCCCAGTCTTGAGGTAAGCTGACAGCAATACTCTGCCCGCAGTTAACATTGCACAAGTCGCTAATTGTACAATACCGCCCCCCTTCTTGCGCACGGCCAATTGCACGCAAGCTGGGGCTGTCTATCATATTGATCTTGACGGATCGAGATGATTGCAATCTGCCATCTAAAGTGTCGCGGATAGGATAAATACAGAAATATACATATAGGAGGCGCCCTAGACTGGATTTGTTAGCTCTATAAATATACAAATCTAAATATGAGAATATAGAGGACAAATAGTAGACAAATTAACAACACTCTATTAGTGAAAAAGAAAAACAAGCAAATATTGCAAAAAAACAAATAAACAAAAAGAACAAAAGTATATAAATCAATGTAAAAGTCCCATATATCAATTGAGAGTATATTAAAATAAGCAACAAGAGTGTGTGGGTAAAGTCCAGGTCCAGGCAGCTGTCTGTGAGTGGATCAAGGGCCAAGATACAGGGGTTAGCAATCTGTAGAAGATGAAAGGAAACAGAAGCGCCACATGGCCTAGTATTGTATGTACTTGTGTGAAGATGTACATAAAATGTTTCACTCACATTTATTTAAGCACCCCTCTTGGTGCAAATAGCGCAGGCTGGAATCAAACAGTCATCCAGCAGACTGGCTTCCGGTACAGCTCCAACCACAGTGTAATGGATCAGGATACTGTGTCTCAAAAAAGATTTCTTGCGCCATATGAGATAGTAGTGGTGATAAATAATGAAATAGCAGCAAGTGGTAAGTTCAAAACTTACTTTAATTAAAATCAAATAAAAACAGCCACATGTTTCTCAGCCAACCAATGGCTGTTTCATCAGGCTTAACAAATAACTTGCTATATATACACCAAACATAAAAAATAAACAGCACCTGTAAGTGAGTGTCAACTAGACATGTGCGTTTTGTTTCATTCCGAATCAAAATCAAATTTGGATCTTTGGATCGATTCGAATTTCCGAATTACCCTTGCAATGAAACTAAACTAATCTGAATGCATTTGTAACAAATAAATTTGAATTAGTTTGGATTTATTCATTACATTCAAATGGCCATGGACTAATCCCAATTACACTAGTATTATACAGTATATTAGGTTATATCACCCTGCTAGCTCTGTGAACATTATGTAGCTGGTACCTGTTAAATTGGTACTTAGGTGGGATGTGCTGTGTTTTACACTAATATTATGTGTACTGTATATTAGGTTATATACCTCTGCTAGCTCTGTGCATATTGTGTATCTGGTACCTGTGAGGTTGGTACTTATGTTGATTCAGATGGGTTACACCTAATATACAGTACATAATATTAGTCTAATACACAGCACATCCCACCTAACACATACCAAACTTCCGAATTTATGAATCAAATCCAAACCGAATACATCCGAATACATCCAAATTCGAATCGATCCGAAAATGAAATTCGAAAAAATCCATTCTCTTTTTCATCTTTAGGTCATATAACTTCTAAAACTTTTTTGAAGAGGGTTGATTGTAATAGCTTTTTAGATTTTAATAGAACCACTATTTAAGTTAGAATAAAAATATCCCTTACGTACAATTCAGAAGTATAAGAAGGAATTGTAGCACTGTAGAAAGCTATAAAACACAGTCAATCCTTCTTAAAAATAGGTTTCTTGAAAAGGGATATCCTTTAAACCTCATACAACAAGGCTAGAATAAATATTTCTCAAAACCTGTGCACAAGAACATTAAGGGGGATACTGTGGACAGGGATCAATCTGGGAAGTCTACTACCCCTTTGTTCGTCACTGGCTTCAATAGTGACCATTGTGAGATTAAGAAAATAATCTCGAAACATTGGTCTATATTATGTGATGACCCTTACTTGAAAGATCAGATTTCCTCTAAACCTAGAGTTGTCTTTAGAAGAGCCCCTGCAATTAAAAGTAAATTGGCACTGAGTAAAATAGTTAGAGAGAAAATATGTATCAACTAACTTATTGGGGCAAAAAAGAATAACAAAAGTACTTTTTTGGATAACTTCAAACCACAGTGTGGTGTTTTTAAATGTTATAAATCCAGGTGTAGTATGTGCAAGTGTGTGAAAAATGTCACAAAGACTTTTCAGTCGAATATTACAGGAGAACAATTCATTATTAGAAAACACCATACATGTGAATCCACTTTCGTGGTATATTTGATACAGTGTGTCTGTGGGACACAGTACGTAGGGCATACAAGCCTTAAAGTAAAGAGACGTTGCAGCGAACATATCCATAATATTTAAAAGAAATTTCTAAAACACAGCATATCTAGACACTGTACTCATATTCATAGGTGAAGCTCTAAAACACTCTCCATTATTCTGATTGAACAAATATCCAGAAACTCTCATAACCCTTTACTACTACTCAGACGCAGAGAAACATACTGGATCCACAAGCTACATTCCTTGATCCCAGAGGGATTAAATGAATGTGTGGATTTGGCTGCTTTTGATGTATGACACTGTAACAGTTTATTAGTATATTATCACTTTTTCCCCTCGCTGCCCCCCCCTTCCTTATGTTCTCTCATCATATACCCCCTTCACTGCGTCTTTAAATTGAACACATCATATATTACTTGTTCCCCTCGTTTATCTTCTTTTTCCCCTTTTTTTTAGATAATAATATTATAGTTATACACATATAATTATGACCCTGATCATTAGGATCTTCATTATCATTACTATTCTCATTTTCAATCGTTCGCTGTATAATGCCAGCCATATAGGATTAAATTCACCCTTGCTTGTTTGTCACTTCCACCACACATATATTTACACTTCCCAGATTGATTGACATTATTACTATACAAATGTGTCCTTGTGATATATATATACAGTTACACACCCACTATTGTGATTAATATGACTTTTTGTTCTTGTTTGTCATATATAGGTTTATGTACCCTGCTCCCCCATTGTTTCACATCACAATTATACACATGCACTTCTGATGCATATTTATCAATCTTATCCTTCACTCCCCTTCTCTCCCTTTGTTGACACTTAGAATTTTGATTCACTTATATAGATATGATTGTCACATTCCTATATTAAATATCACCCCCACATAGATCAATTGATCGATCATTTAGTATGACTATAAAGTACATTTTTATCTCATTCCGTTTTTTGTTTAGAGGGAGCAAACATATTGGAATAGTGTTTAGGAATTACAATATTACACTTTAGATCTCTTGTCACCCTTTGTTGGTTAAATGGGATATCATACTCTTTTCAACGGGAAAACAGAAGGTGTCAGACTGCGCCAAAATAAAACTACTACACAAACTCCAAAACAGATAGAAGTCTCTCAGATACTATAGAAACTAGCAAATATTTAAAGTGTGTGATAATGGAGCGCTCGAGGAGAGCTAAAGTACAGCCGTATTGGACAGATTATAAAATACCAGATATGAATAGACTATAGCAAGCGCAGAAGATTAACCACAAAAGCCTAATCTATAAATCCTATAATAAATACTGGGCAGTACTGCAAATAAATTACTACAATAAATGCAATCAATAAAATGCGAATAAAAAATGCGGATAAAAAATGCGGATAAAAAATGGGTTAATTTATATAGAGCAATTCATATGTATGTTTATAAGAAATTTACATAGATATACTGAAATTCATAAAAATACATTTAATACAATAAGTAGAAGGTCGACCTTAATATCTCAAATAACAATGCATCAATAAATAAAATACAGAAATAAAAATATACAAAAAACAAAATACAAAATACAATGGTTTGATACTGTGTATCCAATCGAACAAATGTGAAATTGTCTATAAAAGAGTCTTTTAGTCCTTTGTGCTTGCAAACTTGAGTATCCGTGTAGACGACAAGCCTCCTAGTGACAAAGGACAGATTCCTTAAGGCAGTGTGAAGAGCCTTATGTGAAATATATAATCTGTACTCACAGTTAAGAAAGTCGATATCTGCAAAAATATAATGCCCAGGTGCATATACTTGTGTGTTCAATAGTCCCAGAGGATCACCACACCATAAACTTGATAACAATTAGATGATAAAAGTATAAATACGATATGGATATAAATATAAAATTACAAGTAATATCTACTCGCAATCCTGGAGCCTTAGATCCTACAAGCGGCTGCTAACTGAATAACCCCTGAGAACTGACAGGCTGAATTGCAATCAGGCTGAACAGTCTAGGGTGCCGTGGGTCAAAAATTCAGATACGCCGTCTGGTCACAGGAATACCGGCTCTATGCGAATATAGATAGTAACTCCGTAAACGGAGTGATTATGAGCAACGCGTTTCAATTTTTCAATCTTTGTCAAGCTCGTTACCGGAGTACTCTTTCCCGGAAAAATATATACCTATATCTGCGTTCTGATTGGAGGGCTTCATAACCAATCGGAATCGCTGCAGTTGCTAACTGTCAATCTTTCCTTGTTCTAAGCCGCGGCCAAGGTGCAAACGGCAAATTGCCATGCCAACACTAAAACTTACAGTTTGCTAGATAAATGGTATGATATATACAAACCACTACTTTAAATGTCAAAGTCTCACTTAGAAATTAGATTAAAAATGACATCATGATAAATATATAAAAAATATATAAAAACCGAATCGAGTAAAACTGCCAGAGGATATCACATTTAATAATTTAAAAAGTTTTGGAAGCTTATTAAAATATTTATTTATAATTCTTTCACTAGCTTTGATAAGGTGATAATTAATGATAAATTTCCTCAAATATAAATGTATGATAAATACATTTAAATATATATTGAGGATATGGAAAAAATGGTGAAAAACATATTTGGCATTAAAACTAAAATATAATAAGATTAAATATCGAGATATAAAATCTTATAAAAACATAAAAATTGGAGTGATGAAATCACATATAGAAATACTAGTATTATTTTCTTATTCTAACAATATTATTTTCTTATTATAAAAAGCAACCTAAGTCAAACTCAAGATTTAGACCATTTGGAGTTAATGTTCTAAGCTCAAATATCCACTTGGCTTCTAATTTGAGAAGTTCATTTAATACATTACTCCCTCTCCAGTTTGGTTTTATTTTGTCAATCACAGTGTAGCTAAGGTGCTTAGTGTTCCCATTATTGCATCTTTTGAAATGTTTAGGGATTCATGTTTTCAATTGAGTTTAGATGTTCCCTAATTCTGTCACGTATAGGCCTAGTGGACTCACCTATATATTGAATCCCACACGAACACTCTAATAAATAAACCACATTTGAGTCAGTGCACCTGTATAAGTTTTTAATTTTATATACCTTCTTTGTAATTGTTGATTTAAATTCTTTTCTTTTAGTTGAGTGTTTGCAGGCTTTACAGCTCAAACATGGGTAAAAACCCACAATTTTGTCACCTTTCAAATCTATATCATTTAGAGAACTAGCTGTTTTCTTTAAATCAGTAGGCGCTAAGTAATTTTTCAGATTCTTGCATTTCTTATATATTACACTAGGTTGATTTGGCAAACATGGGCCAATCACTTCATCAGACTTTAAAACATGCCAATGTTTTTGAGGATTCTTTCTAATTTTTTATTATCCTCATTGTATTGTGTAATAAACGGGACTTTTAGTTCACCATCTTCCCGTATAGTGGCAACATTAGTTTTACTCTGTTTTCTACTCAATAAAAGATCCCTATTCATATTAGAGGCCTCGGTTCTTGCATTTTCTATTAATTCTACATTGTATCCCTTATTAATAAATTTATTCACCAAAATTTGTGATTGTTGATTGTAATCTAAATCTTCCATGCAATTTTTCCTAATTCTCATGAATTGGCTTTTTGGAATGTTTTTCTTCCATTTATCCAAATGGCAGCTTTCTGCATGTATATAGCCATTTGCCGTCTACGGGCTTAAAATGAGTTTTCGTTACAATCTTATTATTTATAATATTTATTTGTAAATCTAGAAAGTTTATACTCGTTTCATGTATTTCAAACGTAAATTTCAGATTTTTTTCATTATTATTCATTCTCGAACAGAACCATTCCAAATCAGTTTTGTTGCCTCTCCATATAATAAATATATCATCTATATAACGTTTATAGGAGACCAGATTTGCCCCCAGATCGGTGGAGTCAAGAAATATTCTCTCCCACAGACCCATAAATAAGTTAGCATAACTAGGGGCAAATCTGGTTCCCATCGCTGTCCCACATAATTGCAAGTAACATTTTCCATCAAAGTTAAAATAATTGTGAGACAAGATAAATCTAATGCTCTCAATTAAAAAAGATTTTTGTTCTACTGAGAGTGTGTCATCTTTATTCAAATAAAATGTGATTGCTTCAAGCCCTAATTCGTGTTGGATACACGTGTATAGCGCTGAAACGTCACATGTAGCTAAAAGGCATTCTTCATCCCATTCAATATCCTCCAACATTCTCAGGACATCAGTAGAGTCCTTCAAGTATGAAGGAAGACTTTTTACATGGTCTTGCAAAAATATATCTATGTATTCTGAGAGATTCGCTGTGATTGATTCAATACCCGAGACTATTGGTCTCCCAGGGGGGTCAGAAATATCCTTATGAAATTTTGGGAGACAATATAGGAGTGGAATTTTCGGACATTTAGGTATAAGGTAACTACTCTCCTTATCATTCAAAATAACTACATTGTTTGCCCTCCTCACTAGAGCATTCAATTCTATTAAAAAATCATCAGTAGGATTCTTTTTTAGAATTTTATAAGTTTCTTTATCATTCAGTAGATTATAACACATACCGAGATAGCGGTCCTTATCCATAAGGACTATCCCCCCTCCTTTGTCCGCTGGTTTCACTATTACTGTGATATTAAGTTCTAAGTCCATTATTTCTGATAGTTGTGCTTTAGTTAGATTTGCCTTTCTGTGTCCTGTTTTTTTCAACTCCAAATTTTGTATATCTTTAGTAACTAACCTCTCAAAGGTCTCGATTGCCCCTCCTTTTATATGTTTGGGGTTAAAGCGTGATTTTTCTTTGAGATTTGAATGTTTAAATGTCTCATCTTCCTGTCCTAGAGTATTAGTTCTCTCATATGGAGTTCTTAAGAACCATTTTTTAACCGTTAGGTTTCTAATAAATTTGTGTGCGTCTATAAACGCACCAAATTTATTCACCCTATTCGATGGGGCGAAAGAAAGGCCTTTATTCAGAACCTCAGTTTGTTTCTCTGTTAATTCAATTTTGCTCAAATTGTATATATTACTCCTATCTTCATTTAAAACCTTTTTGTTTTTGGATTTCTGTAATCCTCTCCCTCTTCTCCCCCGTTTTCTGAAGCCCTTCTTTTTCTTTGGCTTTGATGTATATGTTGTAAATTTACCTCCTCCCAATTTTGATCTCTCTCTAAAAAATGATTCTGTCTCGTTCCTGAATCACTTGGGCCTTGTGTTAGTTGTTCATTGAGTAAAGGATTTTCATTTAATTCTTCTTGATCAGGGAAAGTTAGAGGTTGGAATCTATTTTTATTTTTTAAAGTGACATTTTTTTGGGGAGCCGAAATCATTACTTCTAAATGCATGTCGATTACGTGTTTGCCACTGGTTTGGAGTATTTCTCCAATTGTTATTATAATTTCTATTTTTATTGTTATTATATGTGCTTTCCCTATATTGATCCCTTGGGTTGGAATCTAGAGTCTTAGAATGAGCATTTTGCCATTGGTTAGTTCTATTCGGTGGGTACTGGGTATATCCAGACTCATAATCTCTATTTTGTCTCCAGTAATTGCCACTCTTATTCGCAAAACTAACGTGTTCTCTATCATTGGAGTAATATCCACCATTGTACACTCTAGGTTGTTCATATTGTATATGCTGACTATATTCAGCATGTCTCAATCTTGATTGAGGCCATGTGCCTTGTTCCCTTCTAAGTGGTTTAATACCATTGTCATTTCCAAACCTTAGGTTATTAGGATTATAGGACATCATCTTTGGTTTATTTTGGAAACTAGGTTGTTTATATTGATGTTGAACATTTTCATCTCTAATTGGTTTTTTTATCTTTCATTTGTATATAAGACTCTAGATTCCAACCCAAGGGATCAATATAGGGAAAGCACATATAATAACAATAAAAATAGAAATTATAATAACAATTGGAGAAATACTCCAAACCAGTGGCACACACGTAATCGACATGCATTTAGAAGTAATGATTTCGGCTCCCCAAAAAATGTCACTTTAAAAAATAAAAAATAGATTCCAACCTCTAACTTTCCCTGATCAAGAAGAATTAAATGAAAATTCTTTACTCAATGAACAACTAACACAAGGCCCAAGTGATTCAGGAACGAGACAGAATCATTTTTTAGAGAGAGATCAAAATTGGGAGGAGGTAAATTTACAACATATACATCAAAGCCAAAGAAAAAGAAGGGCTTCAGAAAACGGGGGAGAAGAGGGAGAGGATTACAGAAATCCAAAAACAAAAAGGTTTTAAATGAAGATAGGAGTAATATATACAATTTGAGCAAAATTGAATTAACAGAGAAACAAACGGAGGTTCTGAATAAAGGCCTTTCTTTCGCCCCATCGAATAGGGTGAATAAATTTGGTGCGTTTATAGACGCACACAAATTTA
Organism: Bombina bombina; assembly: GCF_027579735.1. Lineage (NCBI taxonomy): Eukaryota > Metazoa > Chordata > Amphibia > Anura > Bombinatoridae > Bombina > Bombina bombina. The sequence continues at coordinate 1,278,621,642 of NC_069499.1, forward strand.
TTAGAAACCTAACGGTTAAAAAATGGTTCTTAAGAACTCCATATGAGAGAACTAATACTCTAGGACAGGAAGATGAAACATTTAAACATTCAAATCTAAAAGAAAAATCACGCTTTTACCCCAAACATATAAAAGGAGGGGCAATCGAGACCTTTGAGAGGTTAGTTACTAAAGATATACAAAATTTGGAGTTGAAAAAAACAGGACACAGAAAGGCAAATCTAACTAAAGCACAACTATCAGAAATAAAGGACTTAGAACTTAATAACACAGTAATAGTGAAACCAGCGGACAAAGGAGGGGGGATAGTCCTTATGGATAAGGACCGCTATCTCGGTATGTGTTATAATCTACTGAATGATAAAGAAACTTAAAAAATTCTAAAAAAGAATCCTACTGATGATTTTTTAATAGAATTGAATGCTCTAGTGAGGAGGGCAAACAATGTAGGTATTTTGAATGATAAGGAGAGTAGTTACCTTATACCTAAATGTCCGAAAATTCCACTCCTATATTGTCTCCCAAAAATTCATAAGGATATTTCTGACCCCCCTGGGAGACCAATAGTCTCGGGTATTGAATCAATCACAGCTAATCTCTCAGAATACATAGATATATTTTTGCAAGACCATGTAAAAAGTCTTCCTTCATACTTGAAGGACTCTACTGATGTCCTGAGAATGTTGGAGGATATTGAATGGGATGAAGAATGCCTTTTAGCTACATGTGACGTTTCAGCACTATACACGTGTATCCAACACGAATTAGGGCTTGAAGCAATCACATTTTATTTGAATAAAGATGACACACTCCCAGTAGAACAAAAATCTTTTTTAATTGAGAGCATTAGATTTATCTTGTCTCACAATTATTTTAACTTTGATGGAAAATTTTACTTGCAATTATGTGGGACAGCGATGGGGACCAGATTTGCCCCTAGTTATGCTAACTTATTTATGGGTCTGTGGGAGAGAATATTTCTTGACTCCACCGATCTGGGGGCAAATCTGGTCTCCTATAAACGTTATATAGATGATATATTTATTATATGGAGAGGCAACAAAACTGATTTGGAATGGTTCTTTTCGAGAATGAATAATAATGAAAAAAATCTGAAATTTACGTTTGAAATACATAAAACGAGTATAAACTTTCTAGATTTACAAATAAATATTATAAATAATAAGATTGTAACGAAAACTCATTTTAAGCCCGTAGACGCCAATGGCTATATACATGCAGAAAGCTGCCATTTGGATAAATGGAAGAAAAACATTCCAAAAAGCCAATTCATGCGAATTAGGAAAAATTGCATGGAAGATTTAGATTACAATCAACAATCACAAATTTTGGTGAATAAATTTATTAATAAGCTATACAATGTAGAATTAATAGAAAATGCAAGAACCGAGGCCTCTAATATGAATAGGGATCTTTTATTGAGTAGAAAACAGAGTAAAACTAATGTTGCCACTATACGGGAAGATGGTGAACTAAAAGTCCAGTTTATTACACAATACAATGAGGATAATAAAAAATTAGAAAGAATCCTCAAAAAACATTGGCATGTTTTAAAGTCTGATGAAGTGATTGGCCCATGTTTGCCAAATCAACCTAGTGTAATATATAAGAAATGCAAGAATCTGAAAAATTACTTAGCGCCTACTGATTTAAAGAAAACAGCTAGTTCTCTAAATGATATAGATTTGAAAGGTGACAAAATTGTGGGTTTTTACCCATGTTTGAGCTGTAAAGCCTGCAAACACTCAACTAAAAGAAAAGAATTTAAATCAACAATTACAAAGAAGGTATATAAAATTAAAAACTTATACAGGTGCACTGACTCAAATGTGGTTTATTTATTAGAGTGTTCGTGTGGGATTCAATATATAGGTGAGTCCACTAGGCCTATACGTGACAGAATTAGGGAACATCTAAACTCAATTGAAAACATGAATCTCGAAAGGAACAAAGATCTCCCTGTCCCTAAACATTTCAAAAGATGCACTAAGCACCTTAGCTACACTGTGATTGACAAAATAAAACCAAACTGGAGAGGGAGTAATGTATTAAATGAACTTCTCAAATTAAAAGCCAAGTGGATATTTGAGCTTAGAACATTAACTCCAAATGGTCTAAATCTTGAGTTTGACTTAGGTTGCTTTTTATAATAAGAAAATAATATTGTTAGAATAAGAAAATAATACTAGTATTTCTATATGTGATTTCATCACTCCAATTTTTATGTTTTTATAAGATTTTATATCTCGATATTTAATCTTATTATATTTTAGTTTTAATGCCAAATATGTTTTTCACCATTTTTTCCATATCCTCAATATATATTTAAATTTATTTATCATACATTTATATTTGAGGAAATTTATCATTAATTATCACCTTATCAAAGCTAGTGAAAGAATTATAAATAAATATTTTAATAAGCTTCCAAAACTTTTTAAATTATTAAATGTGATATCCTCTGGCAGTTTTACTCGATTCGGTTTTTATATATTTTTTATATATTTATCATGATGTCATTTTTAATCTAATTTCTAAGTGAGACTTTGACATTTAAAGTAGTGGTTTGTATATATCATACCATTTATCTAGCAAACTGTAAGTTTTAGTGTTGGCATGGCAATTTGCCGTTTGCACCTTGGCCGCGGCTTAGAACAAGGAAAGATTGACAGTTAGCGCCTGCAGCGATTCCAATCAGAATGCAGAATGAATTCCTCCAATCAGAATGCAGATATAGGTATATATTTTTCCGGGAAAGAGTACTCCGGTAACGAGCTTGACAAAGATTGAAAAATTGAAACGCGTTGCTCATAATCACTCCGTTTACGGAGTTACTATCTATATTCGCATAGAGCCGGTATTCCTGTGACCAGACGGCGTATCTGAATTTTTGGCCCACGGCACCCTAGACTGTTCAGCCTGATTGCAATTCAGCCTGTCAGTTCTCAGGGGTTATTCAGTTAGCAGCCGCTTGTAGGATCTAAGGCTCCAGGATTGCGAGTAGATATTACTTGTAATTTTATATTTATATCCATATCGTATTTATACTTTTATCATCTAATTGTTATCAAGTTTATGGTGTGGTGATCCTCTGGGACTATTGAACACACAAGTATATGCACCTGGGCATTATACTTTTGCAGATATCGACTTTCTTAACTGTGAGTACAGATTATATATTTCACATAAGGCTCTTCACACTGCCTTAAGGAATCTGTCCTTTGTCACTAGGAGGCTTGTCGTCTACACGGATACTCAAGTTTGCAAGCACAAAGGACTAAAAGACTCTTTTATAGACAATTTCACATTTGTTCGATTGGATACACAGTATCAAACCATTGTATTTTGTATTTTGTTTTTTGTATATTTTTATTTCTGTATTTTATTTATTGATGCATTGTTATTTGAGATATTAAGGTCGACCTTCTACTTATTGTATTAAATGTATTTTTATGAATTTCAGTATATCTATGTAAATTTCTTATAAACATACATATGAATTGCTCTATATAAATTAACCCATTTTTTATCCGCATTTTTTATCCGCATTTTTTATCCGCATTTTATTGATTGCATTTATTGTAGTAATTTATTTGCAGTACTGCCCAGTATTTATTATAGGACTTATAGATTAGGCTTTTGTGGTTAATCTTCTGCGCTTGCTATAGTCTATTCATATCTGGTATTTTATAATCTGTCCAATACGGCTGTACTTTAGCTCTCCTCGAGCGCTCCATTATTACACACTTTAGATATCATACTCTTTCCCATGTTTGCAAATTCACATTGTCATAGCCACACTATAGGTTTAATCGGTCGTATTGATTGTAGACACCTCGCAAATAGATTACGTCATTTGTGGAGTGTCTGTGTTGTGACGTTGACTTTAGCTCCTTCTATCATTTCACGCTACACACACGGCTGGTCCCTCCCCTCTTTCATGGCGTTGTTCTCTTGTTTATGATCACACACAGTAAGTATTATAAACACTACACTTCCTTAGCTGCTTTATTCGATTATTGTACAGAAGTGTTTCTATCTGTTTTAATCAATATTGCTAACCTCTTGTTCATTACTATTATTGGTGATTCTGACTGTGGAAACGGATATAACAAACTTCACAACAAGGATTATACACATGACATTATTTTTTATTGTAATAATTTCAAAATGTTTGTTTTTCTATTAACAATATTATGTGCAACTCTCTGACTATGAGATTCTGAGTGCACACAAAGACTGATGGTGTTTTTTAATAGAATAAGTTGTGTCAGTTGTCCTATACAAGATATTTGATCATTTGATCAAGTGCTGTTTTTGACATACTTTTAATATATTAATTATATACCACATTGTTTTCATGTAAGTGGCAAGAGTCCATGAGCTAGTGACATATGGGATATACATTCCTACAAGGAGGGGGCAAAGTTTCCCAAACCTCAAAATGCCTATAAATACACCTCCCACCACACACATACCTCAGTTTTACAAACTTTGCCTCCTATGGAGGTGATGAAGTAAGTTGTGCGTGATTTCTTCTAAGCATTATGAAGCCCAATTCCTCTCAGAGTACAGTGTTTTTCAGAGAGATGTGAAGGGAGTATTGCCTGTTGATTTAGTGTTTTCACTCATGGGAAATCCTTTCAAAGGCTCTCTGTAATAGATCGCAGGGATTCATCCCCTGCCTCCCTTTTCAGATCGACTTTATACTCCTATACCATTACCTCTGCTAAAATTTTTCAGTACTGGTTTGGCTGTCTGCTATATGTGGATGGGTGTCTTCCAGTAGGTATGTATCATTTTATTAAGACACTCTCAGCTATGTTTGGCGCTTTATGTTATAACTAGTCCTAAAGCCCATTCACACGGGCCATTTTTTTACAGTACAGCGGTCCCACCCCTTGCTCTCTCTCTCCCCCATCTCTTTTGCGCTCTCTCTCTCCCCCTCTCCTTTGAGCTCTCTCTCTCCCCCATCTCTTTGCGCTCTCTCTCCCCCTCTCTTTTGAGCTCTCTCTCTCCCCCATCTCTTTTGCGCTCTCTCTCCCCCTCTCTTTTGAGCTCTCTCCCCCCTCTTTCTCTCCCCCCTCTCCTCTCTTTCTCTCCCCTCCTCTCTCCCCTCTCTCTCTCTCCCACTCTCTCTCTCCACCCCTCTCTCTTTTGCTGTCTCTCTCTCCCCCTCTCTTTTGTGCTCTCTCTCTCTCCCCCTCTTTTGCTCTCTCTCCCCCCTCTCTTTTGCACTCTCTCTCTCCCCCTCTCTTTTGCGCTCTCTCTCCCCCTCTCTTTCACGCTCTCTCCCCCCTCTCTTTTGTGCTCTCTCCCCCCTCTCTTTTGCTCTCGCTTCCCCATCTCTTTTGTGTTCTCTCTCTCCCCCCTCTTTTGCTCTCTCTCTCCCCTTCTCTTTTGCGCTCTCTCTCTCTCTCCCCTTATCCTCTCTCTCCCCTCCTCTCTCTCTCTCCCCCTCTCTCCCCCCTCTCCTCTCTCTCTCTCCCCCTCTCTCCCCCCTCCCCTCTCTCTCTCTCCCCCTCTCCTCTCTCCCCTCCTCTCTCTCCCCTCCTCTCTCTCCCCCTCTCTTTTGAGCTCTCTCTCTCCCCCATCTCTTTTGCGCTCTCTCTCCCCCCCTCTCTTTTGAGCTCTTTCTCTCCCCTATTTCTTTTGCACTCTCTCTCCCCCTCTCTTTTGAGCTCTCTCCCCCTCTTTCTCTCCCCCCTCTCCTCTCTCTCAACTCTAATCTTTCTCTCTCTCCCCCTCTTTCTCTCCCCTCTCTCTCTCTCTCTCTCTCCCCCCCCTCTCTTTTGTGCTCTCTCTCTCTCCCCCTCTTTTGCTCTCTCCCCCCTCTCTTTTGCACTCTAACTCCCCCTCTCTTTTGCGCTCTCTCTCTCCCCTCTCTTTTGTGCTCTCTCCCCCCTCTCTTTTGCTCTCTCTTCCCCCTCTCTTTTGTGTTCTCTCTCTCCCCCCTCTTTTGCTCTCTCTCTCCCCCTCTCTTTTGCGCTCTCTCTCTCCCCCTATCTTCTCTCTCCCCTCCTCTCTCTCTCCCCTCCTCTCTCTCTCCCCCCCCTCTCCTCTCTCTCTCTCCCCCCTCTCCTCTCTCCCCTCCTCTCTCTCCCATCCTCTCTCTCTCCCCTCCTCTCTCTATCTCTCCCCCTCTCTATCTCTCTCCCCTCTCTATCTCCCGACCGCACCCGGCCATGCCCCCTTCACGCTTGGCCACGCCCCCTTCATGGCCATTCCCACCCGCTCCCCCCCCTCTCTTTGCGCTCTCTCCCCCTCTCTCTCTCCCCCTCTCTCCCCCCCTCTCCTCTCTCTCTCTCTCTCTCTCTCTCTCTCTCCCCCCCTCTCCTCTCTCTCTCTCTCCCCTCCTCTCTCTCTATCTCTCCCCCTCTCTATCTCTCTCCCCTCTCTATCTCCCGTCCGCGCCCGGCCATGCCCCCTTCACGCTTGACCACTCCACCTTCACGGCCATTCCGCCCGTCCACGCCCCTTCATGTCGGCCACGCCCCCGCTCATGCCCGGCCACACCCTCTTCTGCCGCAGACGGCAGATCAGCTAGGTAGGGAGCAGGACTCAAAGGCCAGGTGTGTTTGTTCTCGTGCTGTCTCTACTGTGCATGACAGCTTCGGACAAACACACTTGGCCTTTTATAGAATAGGATGTTTTAAATATATGTATTTGCTTAAATTTGCCAAGAGTCAGGTCTATGTATATTTCCCTTTTCTGCAGACTATCAATTTTAGTATGGAATTTATATTTGGGAAGATTATTTTTTCTTACCTGGGGTTCCAGTTTTTTCAAATTGAATTGATTTTTTCCAAAATTTTCGCTGCAAACTAGGCTCGCAAGGATGCAAAATGACGTTTTTTATGCCACGGAATTGCATCTAGGGTGACGCAAGTTTCGTCATTTCCTGCATCTTTGTTGACGCAAGTTGTTTTTGCGCGAAGTCGCACTTATTATGATGCAAGTTGTGTCATTTCCTGATGTTAGCTTTGGCGCCAAAAAAGGTTTTACTTCCTTTTGCGTCATACTTTTTTGTATATTACCCCTCTTCCTTTAATGCTTCTGGATTTCTTTATATTATTAAGAGCTATGGTGCTTATTTTTTTTTTGCATTTTACTTTAGCATAAGCATTTTTTCCCATTCCTGAATCTGCTATGCTAGGAAATTGGATATTTTGTTTAAATGTTGTTTTTTTTCTTTTTACATTTTGCAAGATGTCTCAGTCTGATCCTGCCTCTGATGTTGCTGTAGAAACCATGCTTCCTGAACACAGGATGCTTATCTTCATATTGCAATTCATCCAGACCATTATCGGTTTCTGCAATTATCTTTTCTAGTCAAGCATTACCAGTTTGTTGCTTTTCCATTTGGCCTAGCAACAGCTCCAAAAATCTTTTTGAAGGTTCTTGGTGCCCTTCTATCTGTAATCAGAGAGGCAGGGTATTGCTGTGTTTCCTTATTTGGATGATATCTTGGTACTAGCTCAGTCTTTTCATTTTGCAGAATCTCACACAAAACAACTAGTGTTGTTTCTTCAAAGGCATGGTTAGAGGATCAATTTACAAAAGAGTTTATTGATTCCTCAGACAAAGGTCACCTTTTTAGGTTTCCAGATAGATTCAGTGTCCATGACTTTGTCTTTAACAGACAAGGGGCAAATTAAATTGGTTTTATCTTGTCTAAACCTTCAGTCTCCATTGTTCCCTTCAGTGGTTATGTGCATGGAAGTTCTAGGTCTTATGACTGCTGCATCGGACGCGATCCCCTTTGTTCAGTTTTTATATGAAACCTCTGCAGCTTTGCATGCTGAATCAATGGTGCAGGGATTAAACTTGGATATCACAACTGATATACTTAAATCCCAACATTCAACTCTCTCTGTCATGGTGGATGGACCATCATCGGATTGTTTGAGGGGCCTCTTTTGTTCATCCTTCCTGGACTGTGATCTCAACGGATGCAAGTCTTACAGGTTGGGGAGCTGTCTGGGGGTCTCTGACAGCACAAGGGGTTTTGAAACCTCAAGAGGCGAGGTTACCAATCAATATTTTAGAACTCTGTGCTATCTTCAAAGCTCTTCAGGCTTGACCTCTGTTAAAGAGAGAACTTTTAATTCGTTTTCAGACAGACAATATCACAACAGTGGTCGATGTCAATCATCAGGGAGGGACTCGCAGCTCTTTAGCAATTAAAGAAGAATCTTGGATACTTTCTTGTAAGTAGTCCAACTCTTGGCTAATTTCTGCTCTTCAGGCTTGGCCTCTGTTAAAGAGAGAACTTTTAATTAATTTTCAGACAGACAATATCACAACAGTGGTCGATGTCAATCATCAGGGAGGGACTCACAGCTCTTTAGCAATGAAAGAAGTATATTGGATACTTTCTTGTAAGTAGTCCAACTCTTGTCTAATTTAAGTGATTCATATTCCAGGTGTAGACAATTGGGAAGCAGATTATCTCAGTCGTCAGACTTTGCATCCGGGGGGAGTGGTCTCTCCATCCCAATGTTTTTTATCAGATTGTACAGATGTGGCATCTTCCAGAAATAGATTTGATGGCCTCTTGTTTGAACAAGAAACTTCCCAGATATCTTTTCAGATCCAAGGATCCTCAGGTAGAGATGGTGGATGGTTTAGCGGTTCCTTGGTTTTACCAACCTGCTTAACTTTTTCCGCCTCTAGTTCTTCCAAGGGTTATCTCAAAGATCATAATGGAACAATATTATGTGTTTCTAATAGCAACAGCATGGTCTCACAGGTTCTGGTATGCGGATCTTGTCCTGATGTCCAGTTGCCAGCCTTGGCCACTTCCTTTCAGGCCAGACCTTCTGTCTCAAGGGCTGTTTTTCCATCAGGATCTCAAATCTCTAAATTTGAAGGTATGAAAATTGAACACTTAGTTCTTAGTCATAGAGGTTTCTCTGGCTCGTAAGTCTATTTCAAGGAAGATTTATTATCAGGTTTGGAAAACCTATATTTCATGGTGCTCCTCTCATCATTTTTCTTGGCATTCTTTTAGAATTCCTCAAATTTTACAGTTTCTTCAGGATGGTTTGGATAAGGCTTTGTCTGCAAATACTTTAAAGGGACAAATCTCTGGTCTTTCTGTTTTATTTAATAGAAAGATTGCTAAACTTCCTGATATTCACTGTTTTGTTCAGGCTTTGTTCGCATCAAACCTGTTATTAAGTCTATTTTTTCCTCCTTGGAGTCTTAATTTGTTTTTAGGATTTTGCAGGCTCCTCCTTTTGAGCCTATGCATTCTTTAGATATTAAACTACTTTCTTGTAAAGTGTTATTTCTTTTTGCTGTCTCTTCTGCTAGAAGAGTTTTCTGAGTTTTCGGCTCTCTCCTGTGAGTCTCCCTTATCTGACATTCCATCAAGATAAAACGGTTTTACTGACGACTTTTTTAAATTTTTAACTAAGGTTGTGAATTCTAACAACATCATTTGGGAAATTGTTGTTCCTTCCTTGTGTCCTAATACTAAGAATTCTCTTGAGAGATCTCAACATTCTTTGGATGTGGTAAGAGCTGTGAAATACTATTTTGAGGCTACCAAGGATTCAGAAGACTTCTAGTTTTATTTGTTATTTTCTCTGGTTCCAGGAAAGGTCAGAAAGCCTCTGCCATTTATTTGGCATCTTGGTTAAAACTTTTTGATTCACAAGGCTTATTTGGGAGGTGGGGGCAGTCTCCGCCTAAAAAAGAATTACAGCTCATTCTACTAAATCAGTTGCACTTCTTGGGCTTTCAAGAATGGAGCTTCAGTTGATCAGATTTGCAAAGCAGCAACTTGGTCTTCTTTGCATACATTCATTAAATTTACCATTTGATGTATTTGCTTCTTCAGAAGCAGTCTTTGGTAGAAATGTTCTTCAGGTAGTTTCTCAGTTTGATTCCTTTGCCTATAATTTGAGTTTTTTTAATTTAAGAAACTTCATTATTATTTGGATTTATTTTTTTTTCAACGGGAAATAGCTGTTTTTATTTTATTCCTCCCTCTCTAGTGACTGTGGATTTCAACATCTTGGGTATTATGTCCCATATGTCACTAGCTCATGGACTCTTGCCACTTACATGAAAGAAAACATAATTTATGTAAGAACTTGCCTGATAAATTAAATTATTTCATAGTGGCAAGAGTCCATGAGACCCACCCTTTTTTTGGTGGTTATGATTTTTTTGTATAAAAGCACATTATTTTTTCAGTTCCACTTTTTGTATGCTTTTATACTCCTTTTTACACCTCACTACTTGGCTACACATTAAAACTGAGGTATGTGTGTGGTGGGAGGTGTATTTATAGGCATTTTGAGGTTTGGGAAACTTTGCTCCCTTATGGTAGGAATTTATATCCCATACGTCACTAGCTCATGGACTCTTGCCACTCTGAAAGTAATGAATTTATCAGGTAAGTTCTTACATAAATTATGTTTTTCTTGTAATAAGGTTATAGTTATATAGAATATGTACATTTATCATGTTTGTAGAAGTGTTTTGTGCAACATATTACAACCACATGAGACTCTTGATTCTATATATTCTTATAACCTAAAAAATTGAGCTTTTTAATGAGTGATAACATATGTGCACACTGTTTTATTTTTGGTTGCCATGACACCTGTGATTGGTTGACACCCACTTACAGGTGCTGTTTATTGTATTGATTATATGTTTGGTGTATATATAGCAAGTGATTTATATCTATTGTATTAAGCCTGATGAAACAGCCATTGGTTGGCTGAGAAACGCGTTGTTGTTTATATTTGATTTTATTAAAGTAAGTTTTGAACTTACCACTTGCTGCTATATCATCATTTATCACCACTACCATCTCATATGGTGCACTAAATCTTTTTTGAGAGCAATTTCAGGCTCAATCATGAGCAGAGACTGAAACGCTGGGTACTTTTAAAATGGAGCCATATACTCTAATTATGTTTTGTCCTCTGCTTGCCTATATGCTTAAGATTCAATACAAAATCTTGAACAGAAACTTATAAAAACCTAATTAACCCCTTTAGACCATTAGGATGTTCGATGCGCTGGTCTTTAAAAACCATTAGGATGGCATGAGAACGTCCTACCATATAAGAGTTTTCCAGCAGCTTCCCCTTTGATGAAGGCAAGGGACCAGCCAGTGTGGGGGGGGGTGCTTAGCAGCGTAGGCAGTCCCCCATGATCCGAATCCTGGCCTTGAAATCATGTGATCTCATGGACAATCATTTTATTTCATTTTTACTAATAGTGTTTACAACTGAACTTTGTTCCAATTTCACACTAATGTTTCATCCACAAAGGGATTAAGGATGAACAGATTTACATTTTAAAGAACCACTAAACACAGCAGAATAACACAATGCATACTAAAAAGACAACTTAGGTTAAATTTAAAATGAGGAAATAGATTTTAAAAAAATGTATTCAAAAATTCTATATACCGTATAACATACTACCATAAAGCACTACCGTAAAGCCATATACAGTACTTTGCAAAAAAATGATTTAAAGCTGCATTGAAACAGATGTAGAACACATCACCCTGAACAAATAATCCATATAAATTATAATAATCCCAGCACTCGAAATTTGTCAGATATAGAGCAGATATGTCAGATATTTGTATGCAATCATTAGTAAATTACGTGTACACAAAAATATATAATTCCAAAACACCCACTCCACGCAATTATGCTACATCTATCTCAAGACAAAAAATTGCACTAGACACAACCTGATGGAGGGCACTTTTTATATTAAAATCATACAAAATGATTGCTACTTAAAGCAAAAGTCTAATATGGAAATTAAAACAATTTATTTCACAAATACACAGTATACCAGAGTGTGCCCTCTAAATCTAACTCTATAGGTATAACATTCATTTCAAATAATAAATTATATAAAATTGATAGAATCAGTCTTACTTGACTGTATCTCAAAGAAATTGCACCTAAAGATATAAACGCAGCACACAGTCTTTGCTTAGAGTTACAATATAGCGTCCGCTTTAAAGCCGTATACGAATGGGGCATGTTATAGTTCTCTTTGTTCACGTGACCAAATTACAGTACACCAAATATTGCAGTATCATTGCAATATTAGAATGATTATAATACTGTAGTAGTTAGTCTGATGTATTAGATCTTACAGAGTGTCAGATATTGTAGATACATATAGGGCCTAGATTACGAGTTGAGCACAAAATTGCACTTTTGCAAGCGTATATATTTGCACTCCACCCATTATACCACACTGGCATTTGCATGGAAGTGCACTTCCATAGGCTCCAATGGGAGCCTCATTCTGATGCCGATAGACACGGCACAGAACCTAGCGCAGGGAAGAGGGGGTAGTCGCACCTGTTTAGATGGCAGCATATTAAAAAAAATATATATATATATGAATATATACATTTATATTTAATGTTTTATATGTGTATATACGTATATGTATGTGTAATATGTATATAATCATATGCATATCTATTTCAAGTGGATAACACAGTCCCCATAGACCGCACTGTAAAGGTCGCTTTTCACATCCACACACTTTAACCCCTTATAACTGCTTAGTGCAGTTATATTTAAAAAATAAAAAAAATGCTCATATATTTTTTTCTTAAAAAGGACCAATACACTTATTTTAGGGACGACTGGGGATAACTTTTTTAATTTACCAGAGGTCCTGACTGCTGGTTAATTTTTCAAGCAGAAAGTGCTACCCGCAAGCTCCTGGTAGCATTAACCAGCAACTTGTAATGGCTGGTTATTAAACGAGCGCCCGTAAATGGGCAAATTTGGCCGTTTATGGGAGAATGATAAATTATGCACACCATTTGTAATCTAGCCCATAGTGTAGTAAAATATTAAACACAGACTTAAAGCTTTGTATCATTGTTTTTTATTCATAGGTCCCCCACTTCAGCTTGCAAGTTGATTACTTTCACCTAGATTTACGAGTTTTGCGTTAACAGGGGTGCAGTGCTAAACGAGCAGTTTCCCTCACCGCTCACTTACAGACAGCACTGGTAATACGGGTTTTTACAAACCCGGCGTTAACCGCAAAAAAGTGAGCGAAGAGCAAAATTTTAGCTCCACATCTCACCTCAATACCAGCGCTGCTTACGGTAGCGGTGAGCAGGTAAAACGTGCTCGTGCATGATTCTACATAGGAATCAATGGGGGAGAGCCGGCTGAAAAAAAAAACTAACACCTGCAAAAAATCAGCGTTCAGCTTGTAACGCAGCCCCATTGATTCCTATGGGGAAATACATATTATTTCTACACCTAACACCCTAACATGAACCCCCGAGTCTAAACACCCTAATCTTACACTTATTAACCCCTAAACTGACACCCCCCGACATCGCCGACACCAACATTATATTATTAATAGTATAATATATATATATAATATATTATGTGTATATCCTATAGAGGATAACACAATATTATATAAAATAGGGGCGCTATCTAAATATAATGATGCTGGACAAAATTATTATAATCTAGGGTCAACATGATTCAAAACACATATATTCAATGTTCACAATAAATCAGTTCCATAAATAGTAGTACTTATTGCAATGACAATTTAGCTCATAACATACAAACAGTAATACAGAATGTCCAAAATAGACAAAAGATAAAAAAAATGTCCAAAATAAAGTCCAAAGAATCCCTTTAAGGTTATAAAGGTTGGGAGGCAGCTCTCCTCGATGTATAAAGGCCATCCACAACAGGGTTAATCAATAATGAAATAGAGAAGGCGCCACATAGCATAATTTCCGTATATTATAGTCAGATTTTAAGATATAGTTTAGAACCACTCACTGTATAAAAGCAACCAAGATGTAGTGCTAGCTAGGCAGACCGGAACCTCAGAGTTGTCCGGTAAACTCTCCTCCCTGGGCAAAGATTCCTGCAAGCCAAGAAAGGTGTTCACCAAATGGTCTATCAGTCAGGAAGGCACCGTCCCCGCCTCCAGCAGAGGTATATAGAACTCCTAAAGATGTCCAAAAAAACAACAACGTAGCAAGTTGTATATATTTAAAAGTGTTTATTACAACACATTAATAACACAGCAACGCGTTTCTCAGTATCATGTACTGTTTCATCAGGCTGGTGCCTTCCAGGACGGTGCCTTCCTGACTGATAGCCCATTTGGTGAACACCTTTCTTGGCTTGAAGGAATCTTTGCCCAGGAGGAGAGTTTACCGGACAACTCTGAGGTTCCGGTCTGCCTAGCTAGCACTACATCTTGGTGCTTTTATACACGTGAGTGGTTCTAAACTACTATCTTAAAATCTGACATAATATACGGAATTATGCTATGTGGCGCCTTCTCTATTTCATTATAGATTATATTATTAATCCCTAATCTGCTGCTCCGGACACCGCCACCACCTACATTATATTTATGAACCCCTAATCTGATGCCCCCAACATCGCCGTACCCTACATTATATTTATTAACCCCTAATCTGCCGTCCCCAATGTCGCCGCAACCTAACTACATTTATTAACCCCTAACGTCTCCACGACTATAATAAACATATTAACCCCTAAGACCGTTGCACTTACCGCATCGCAAACACTAGTTAAATATTATTAACCCATAATCTGACTGCCCAAACATTGCCGACACCTACCTACATTTATTAACCCCTAATCTGCTGCCCACAACGTCGCCACCATTATAATAAATGTATTAACCCCTAAACCTAAGTCTAACCCTAAACCTACCCCCCCCTAACTGAAATATAATTTTAATAAATCTAAATAAAATTACTATCATTAACTAAATTATTCCTATTTAAAACTAAATACTTTCCTGTAAAATAAACCCTAAGATAGCTACAATATAGCTAATAGTTACATTGTATCTATCTTTTAGTTTATTTTATTTTACAGGCAACTTTGTATTTATTTTAACTAGGTACAATAGTTTTTAAATAGTTATTAACTATTTAATAACTACCTAGTTAAAATAAAAATAAATTTTACCTGTAAAATTAAAACCTAACCTATGTTACAATTACACATAACACTACACTATAATTAAATTAATTACCTAAACTAAATACAATTAATTACAATTTAAATAAATTATCTAAAGTACGAAAACCCCCCACTAAATTACAGAAAATAATAAAATAATTACAAGAATTTTAAACTAATTACACTTACTCTAATCCCCCTAACCAAATTAAAAAGCCCCCCAAAATAAAAAAAAGCCATACCCTACACTAAATTACAAATAGCCCTTAAAAGGGCCTTTTGCAGGGCATTGCCCCAAAGTAAACAGCTCTTTTACCTGTAAAAAAAGTACAAATACCCCCCCCAACATTAAAACCCACCACCCACACAACCAACCCTACTGTTAAACCCACCCAATCCCCCCTTAAAAAAACCTAACACTAACCCATTGAAGATCCCCCTACCTTGAGAAGTCTTCACCCAACCGGGGCGAAGTCCTCCACGAAGCCGGCAGAAGTGGTCTTCCAGACAGGCAGAAGTGGTCCTCCAGATGGGCAGAAGTCTTCATCCTGGCGGCATCTTCTATCTTCATCCATCCGGCGTGGAGCAGCTCCATCTTCAAGACATCCGACGCGGAGCATCCTCTTCAAATGACGGCCGTCTGAAGAATGAAGGTTCCTTTAAATGACATCATCCAAGATGGCATCCCTTCAATTCCGATTAGCTGATTCTATCAACCAATTGGAATTAAGGTAAAAAAATCATATTGGCTGATGCAATCAGCCAATAGGATTGAAGTTCAATCCTATTGGCTGATCCAATCAGCCAATAGGATTGAGCTGGCATTCTATTGGCTGATTGGATCAGCCAATAGAATGCGAGCTCAATCCTGTTGGCTGATTGCATCAGCCAATAGGATTTTTTCTAACTTAATCCCGATTGTCTGATAGAATTCTATCAGTCAATTGGAATTGAAGGGACGCCATCTTGGATGACGTCATTTAAAGGAACCTTCATTCTTTAGTCAGCCGTCGTTTGAAGAGGATGCTCCACGTTGGATGTCTTGAAGATGGAGCCGCTCTGCGCCGGATGGATGAAGATAGAAGATGACGTCTGGATGAAGACTTCTGCCCGTCTGGAGGACCACTTCTGCCGGTCTGGAGGACCACTTCTGCCGGCTTCGTGGAGGACTTCAGCCCAGTTGGGTGAAGACTTCTCAAGGTAGGGTGATCTTCAATTAGAGTATTAGATTATAGTAGGTGTAATTAGTTTAAAATTCTTGTAATTATTTTATTATTTTCTGTCATTTAGTGTTTGTTTTTTTCGCACTTTAGATTAATTAATTGTATTTAGTTTAGGTAATTAATTTAATTATAGTGTAGTGTTAGGTATAATTGTAACATAGGTTAGGTTTTATTTTACAGGTAAATTTGTCTTTATTTTAACTAGGTAGTTACTAAATAGTTAATAACTATTTAATAACTATTGTACCTAGTTAAAATAAATACAAAGTTGCCTGTAAAATTATTAGTTATCTTAGGGTATATTTTACAGGTAAGTATTTAGTTTTAAATAGGAAAAATTTAGTTAATGATAGTAATTTTATTTAGATTTATTAAAATTATATTTCAGTCAGGGGGGTTAGGTTTAGGGCTAGTCTTAGGTTTAGGGGTTAATACATTTAATATAGTGGTGGCTACGTTGGGGGCGGCAGATTAGGTATTAATAAATGTAGGTAGGTGTCGGCGATGTTAGGGATGGCAGATTAGGGTTTAATAATATTTAACTAGTGTTTGCACTGCGGGAGTGCGGCAGTTTAGGGGTTAATATGTTTATTATAGTGGCGGCGATGTCCGGTTTGGCAGATTAGGGGTTAAAATATTTATTTTAGTGTTTGCGATGTGGGGGGGGCCACGGTTTAGGGGTTAATAGGTAGTTTATGGGTGTTAGTGTAATTTTTAGCACTTTAGTTAAGAGTTTTATGCTACAGCGTTGTAGTGTAAAACTCTTAACTACTGACTTTTAAATGCGGTATCAGTCTTGACAGGAGAGGGTGTACCGCTCACTTTTTGTCAGACTCGTAATACCGGTGCTATGCAAGTCCCATTGAAAATATAGGATACGCAATTTACGTAAGTGGATTTGGTCAGTCTGGCCAGTGAGCGGTACACCTGTCATTTCAAGATTCGTAATACCAGCGGGCATTAAAAAGCAATGTTGGGACCTCTCAACGCTGCTTTTTAACCCTAACGCACAACTCGTAATCTAGCCGTTTATTTTTAAGGACTCCGTTTCGGATATCTTCCAAGCTCATGTACTAATGTAGGGCACTGGGTGTTTGATGCTCACAATCTCTTATTAGATCAATTTACTTGTTGGTGTGAATGATTCCACAACGGCTTTCAACAAATGCTGTTCTATCAGCAGTAGATAAATAGCACGGCTGCTAATTAAATATCTTGAACAAGTAATGCTGCTTAAAAGATTTCAGTCACAATACGAAGGACTCCCAACAGTTGCTAGTATGTACCGAGGTCACACAGATAAAGTGAATTCCTGCACAAATTGTATATATTTTTTAGTTTATACTTCCCACAGCTTTACATACACGCTGTTCTGTCCTGTACCAACAGCAGCTCATCAAAATCAACGCGTTTCAGTTTTCTGCAAGCCTTTCTCAAGATGCAGCTGTAGCCTATTTCCTGCTCTATTTAAAGCAGAAGTCTTAACTACTTGGCTGCTGTAACTAATTTAAAATATTAAAGGGATATGTTTCATATTGTAATCCCTCACAAAAGATATCTAAACTTAAAAAAAATGCATTATACATTGATTAAAAATTCTTACTAAATTCTTAAAAGGACATAACCTCAAATAAATAAAAACATAATGGGCCAGAATACAAGTGAAACATTATTTAACGCTCCCACTCTCATGCTAACTCCACTAAAAGTATTTTTTTTTTGTGCTAACCCGTTGTGCAAAAAAAGCCCAATTTAGAATATCATGCGCACGTTCATCTATTTCCCCATAGAAGTCAATGGAGCAAAAAAAGTGGGAAAAATAACACCCTACTGGCGCGTAAACCAAAAGCATATTCTCTAGTGCGCTAACCCGACATGAAAATATGAGTATTTTACATTCCAATGTTTTTCACATAGCAGAATATGTTCTATTTATTCATAAATACATATTTCTACATATAGATGTTCTTTGGTACAATTTATATATCTATATATCCATTTTCCCTCTCCAGTGTCATGTGACTCATTAGTGTTACAAGGTCTCAGGTGTGAATGGGGAGCAAATGTGTTAAATTTGGTGTTATCGCTCTCACACTCTCTCATACTGGTCACTGGAAGTTCAACATGGCACCTCATGGCAAAGAACTCTCTGAGGAGCTGAAAAAAAGAGTTGTTGCTCTACATAAAGATGGCCTAGGCTATAAGAAGACTGCCAAGACCCTGAAACTGAGCTGCAGCACAGTGGACAAGACCATACAGGACAGGTTCCACTCAGAACAGGCCGCCGCCATGGTCGACCTGCACCATATCCAGAGCTTGTCTTTGGGAAAATAGACATATGAGTGCTGCCAGCATTGCTGCAGAGGTTAAAGGAGTGGGGGGTCAGCCTGTCCGTGCTCAGATCATACACCGCACACTGCATCAAATTGGTCTGCATGGCTGTCTTCCCAGAAGGAAGCCTCTTCTAAAGATAATGCACAAGAAAGCCCAAAAACAGTTTGCTAAAGACAAGCAGACTAAGAACATGGATTACTGGAACCATGTCCTGTGGTCCAATGAGACCAAATAAACTTATTTGGTTCAGATGGTGTCAAGAGTGTGTGGTGGCAACCAGGTGAGGAGTACAAAGACAAGTGTGTCTTGCCTACAGTCAAGCATGGTGGTGGGAGTATCATGGTTTGGGCCTGCATGAATGCTGCCGGAACTGGGGTGCTACAGTTCATTGAGGGAACCATGAATGCCAACATGTACTGTGACATACTGAAGCAGCTCATGATCCCTCTCTTCAGAAACTGGGCCCCAGGGCAGTATTTTACCATGATAACAACCCCAAACACACCTCCAAGATGACCACTGCCTTGCCAAAGAAGCTGAGGGTAAAGGTGGTGGACTGGCCAAGCATGTCTCCAGACCTAAACCCTATTGAGCATCTGTGGGGCATCCTCAAACGGAAGGTGGGGGAGCGCAAGGTCTCTAACATCCACCAGCTCAGTGATGTCGTCATGGAGAAGTGGAAGAGGACTCCAGTGGTAACCTGTAAAGCTCTGCTGAACTCCATTTCCAATAGGGTTAAGGCAGTGATGGAAAATAATGTGGCCATACAAAATATTGACAGTTTTGGCACAATTTGTACATTTTCACTTAGGGGTGTACTCACTTTTGTTGCCAATGGTTTAGACATTAATGGCTGTGTGTTAAGTTATTTTGAGGGACAGCAAATTTACATGAAAAGATATAATAAAATATTTACAAAAATGTGAGAGGTGTACTCACTTTTGTGGGATATTGTATGTGTACATATGTATTTATGTTTATATTTATATATATATATATATATATATATATATATATATATATATATATATATATATATATACAGTATATATATATGTAAATACATAAATACACATATAAATACATAAATACATACAATATGTACACACACATATAAATATAAATATATATATATATATATATATATATATATATATATATATACTTTATATATATCAGTATTTAGAAATGTATATGTATGTATATCAATGTTAAAGCCCTTTGCCTGTTTTTTTTTTCTAACACTTGAAAGCTCATATATTTTATTAGATGGTGTTATTAATTATTATTAGTGTAACTGTAATTTGTAATGATTTTTTTATGTGTTTTGTGTCACTTGTTTGTTTCGCAAAACAGTTAACCAGAACTCTGAGGATGCTGTAATCATTCTAGTGTAAATCGTGATTTGGATTAAGCATTTGCGTTTACTTTCAATACTTGTAATACGAGCGGAAACCCAGACGTGCACATAAAAAAAAATAAACCGCTTTTTGTCATTACTAATATTAATTCAGGAAAAAATACACCAATTAGCTACAACTAATTTATATTAATACAAGGATTCAGATCTAATTCAGCTTTCAGACCTTGTGGATATAACGTTTTAAAAATATAAATGAATTCTGCTTCATTATAAAGTAACTTTTGCTCATAATTACCACCTCTCCAGTCTTTGGGGATTAGTTTAGTTCCCTAATATTGAAAACCTGCAGTACTTTGTTGCTGTGGTTCTTGAAATTTTTAGAAAGTAAATGCCCTTCAAAGCCATTACTGTTTTGAACAAGGGCGTTGAATTAAATTCACCTCTCCTCTATCTTTACATCTAATCATTTGTTTTATTTGAAGTTCCCTAGCAGTAACTTTAGATTTTACATGCTTAGTTTTTATACTGTATTTACAAGCAGTACAGAGATGACATGAAAAGAAGCTACACTGCTTTTTTCCCTTTCAGATCTATTTGAATTCTATTGGATGTGTCCTTTTGTTTAAAATTGCTAGGAGCTAGTATATTTTTCAAATTTCTAGCATTCTGAAAAAAACACCTGTGGTTTCTCATTATGACTATTGCCAATTATAGGATCCATTTTTAAAATGTGCCATTGTTTTTTTAATATTTTATAAATTTTTCCATGCTGTGCATTATCAGTAGTAATAAAAGTCACAAATAATTTGTTTTTACTCTTGGATTTCTTATTATTACACTTGTTTTTAAATAAAAGATCCTTTTGTCTTATCTCCCTAATTTCTGACTTTACCCATTCAATTTCATTTTCTCAAATCCTTTTCCTAGGAAACTTTCCTCAAGGATACTTGCTTCTACATCATAATCTCTAAATGCTGTGCAGTTTTCCTTTAGCCCTAGGGACTGCCCTTTTGGAACGTTTCCTTTCCACCTTTTATGGTGTCAACTCTGGGCATGTATATAGTTATTTCCTTCTACTTGTTTGAGGAACTTTTTTGTTACCATCTGTTGGTTCTTAATCTCTATATCAATATCTAAAAAATTCAATTAACTTGTACTAAATTCATATGTAAATTTAAGATCCATATAATTTGAATTTAGATCCTCAATGAAGAAAAACATACGTTCTAATTCTCCTCTCCAAACAAAAAAACTATCATCTTTATACTGCCTGTAAAGCACAAGGTTTGCATTCCAATATAATCTATAAATAAAGTGATCTTCAAAATAACCCATAAACAGGTTAGCATAACTGGGTGCAAACCGTGTGCCCATAGCTGTACCTTTATGTTGAAGAAAGCTCTTTCCATAAAATGAAAATGAATTATTTCTGAGAATGAATTCTATACATTGTAGCAGAAAACTAGTTTGTAAATGAGACATTATATATATTTTTTTCAAATAATACGAAATAGCCTTTAGGCACAAATCTTGGTCAGTAACAACATATAGTGAAGAAACATCACAATGTACTAATATATCATTTGACTACCATTTGACTACCATGATCAAATATTTGTAATAACTTGATAGAATCTTTCAAATACACTGAAAGTTTTACAACATATTCTTGAAGGAAGAAATCTACATATTGGGAGAGATTAGAAGTAATTTAGTTATTTTCCAATATTGGGCTAGATTAAGAGTGGCGTGCTAACTGTTGTGTGCAAACAAAAAGGGGTTAATCACAGGTGTTTGCACATGTCAGGTTTTTTGCTTGCATTACAAGTGGGAAATAAACGGAAACGCTTGAGCGTAATCTAAGTTAACGCACATCGGGTTAGCGGCGTGACCTCAGAGTTCTGGTTAACTGTTTCACAAAACAAAAAAGTGTCCCAAAACAAATACATTACAAAGTACAGTTACACTCAAAATAACACCACCTAATAAAACATATCTAAAAAAAATATTGCACAAAAAAGTTATAATGGCTCAAAGATATTAGGTCTCAGGAGTTAGAAAAAAAAGGTTAAGGGCTTTAACATAGAGATACATACATATACATGTCTAAATATGTATGTGTGTGTGTGCATATGTACAGTATGTATTTATATGTGTATATATGTTGTTTTTATGTATATATATATATATATATATTTGTTTAAAACAGCATCAGATATTTATTTATGGATAATCAAAACATATTCTATTATGTAAATAACATTGGAAAATTAAATATTCATAATTTCATGTTGGGTTAGCGCCATTGCAAATATGTTTTGGTGTTTGAGCGAGAGTAGGGTGTTTTTTTTCTCCATTTTTTCTTCTTCTGGGAGAATATGCAAACGCGATAGCGATTTTCAACGTTTTTGCTAGTCGGGTTACTGCTGGAGAAAAAAATGTTTACTTTCAACTTGTAATACCAGCGCAACTCGAATAGCGCAAAAATGAGTTTTCGCTATAACACAATACCGCTCCACTTGTAATCCAGCCTTTTGCATTTCACTACCTCTTAAGCAGAATCTTAAAATATGTTTATTACTACAATTACTAACAATAAAAATATTTTCCTCTTTCATCTGCAGTGACCCTAATGGACCTGGTCTTGTAGAATGGCCGGCGTATGATGAAGAGGAAGATTATCTGGGACTCAATTTGAAACAAAAATCATCAAAAAAGCTAATAGAGAAAAGAGTAGAGTTTTGGACAGTTTCACTTCCTGAGAAAATTCGGATGTTACAGGAAGAGAAAAAAGACCACACAGAACTTTAGATATATACAGGATCTGTATTATTCATGCTAGAACTGGTCCCTTTTCTAAAATAAGCTTTACAACGTATTGACACAATGTGACATAAGCTAATGAAATTCTGTTTTTGGTTATGAATTGATGTTACTACTCCATGTTAATAGTTTCAATCTAATAGTTCAAATTTAAAGACTTTCATATGATTAATCTATTCTTTTACACTTTCAGTCACTCTGCAGTTTCACATAATAATAAATGCTTTATAAACAAATATACAATCTACATCTTTTACTTGTCTACCTTTCCCTTTAACAAGTTGCTAAACAAATAGTTGCTTTTTGATTCTCTCATTGTTGGTGGCATTGCATGTTTTTTCAGATCTATTTTGCACACCTCATTGTGTTGCTGTCCTGTTACTGACAAGTGTACCTGCATTTGCTCGTGAGTTTAATGCTTAGAAAGACATTTTTTTAAGTTGCTTTAAATGCTCTCTTGTCCCAGTCTATTTAAAAGACTCAAAGATGAATTGGTGTATAACATTGGTTGTCCAATATGAAGAGCAGCAGCTGGAGAACGATACCATAAGTCTTAGGAGCCTATGGAAGTAGGCACTAAATCTTGGGTATAGTTATTATCATTGAAAAAAAAACTGTTAAAGCCCACAAAATAAATCATTCACATTATGGGGTGTATTTCTTAAAGGTCTGTTAGACCTGATCCGACAGTGCGGATCAGGTCCGACAGACCTCGCTGAATGCGGAGACCAATACGCTCTCCGTATTCAGCATTGCACCAGCAGCTCTTGTGAGCTGCTGCTGCAACGCCGCCCCCTGCAGATTCACAGCCAATTGGTCGCCAGCAAGAAGGAGTCAATCAACCTGATCGTACTCGATCGGGTTGATTTTCGGTGATGTCTGTCCGCCTGCTCAGAGCAGGCGGACAGGGTTATGGAGCAGCAGTCTTTAGAAAAAAAAATGGGCCCTCGAAAACATGGTTATATTTTAGACACTATAAATGTGTTAAACATTTGCAATCTTGGCAAGACAACACAGGTCTAATAATAATACTAAACTCTGAAAACCTAGCAATTTGCAAACTGATAAATGTAAAGTTTTAACTCAAATTTTTTTTTATTAACTCAATATATATATAATCACTAAAAAAACTAACATTTCATATTTTTATTCTCTATAGTTACACTGTACAGAGGCGTAACTAGAAACCACAGGGCCCAGGTGCAAGAATCTAAGAAGGGCGCCCCCCACCACCACCCCACCCCCACCCCCCAAAAAAAGTGAATTTGATACATATAATTTTTTTTACATTTAACACAGAAAAAAAAGTGAATCAGATTACATGTCTGCAAAAGGAGGTACCCTTTGCCCACAGTCTGTGAGATGGTTTGACCCCCTATTACTGTATATAGTGACACTGTTTAACCCACCAGTACTGTATATAGTGAGTCAGTGACACAGTCTGTAATCTGTCGGTGAGATGGCTGGCCTGACCCTACCCGCCCCAGTACTTTATAAAGTGACCACAGTAGTCTGTGACATGGTCCAGCCCCCCCGTACTGTATATAGTGGTACTGTATAGACTGAC
This sequence comes from Bombina bombina, assembly GCF_027579735.1. Classification (NCBI taxonomy): domain Eukaryota; kingdom Metazoa; phylum Chordata; class Amphibia; order Anura; family Bombinatoridae; genus Bombina; species Bombina bombina. The sequence continues at coordinate 1,278,645,972 of NC_069499.1, forward strand.
ACTGTTTACCCCCGCCCCCCCATGCTGTAGTAACAAGGTCTGTACTTTGCTGGTTCCACAAACATACACACACAGTCACATACATACATACACACATAAACTCGCTAATTGTGACCTGGCACACACGCTGGCAGGCAGGAAACTGCAATTAGATTACACTAGCAGACTGATGTTTCACAGTCAAAAAAGTTTTTTTTTTAAATTTACACTACTGTTACAACAGATATGAGTGGTGGCACTAGTTGGCAAGTGGGCCTGGCACACACGCTGGCAGGCAGGCAACTGCAATTAGATTACACTAGCAGACTGATGTTTCACAGTCAAAAAAGTTTTTTTTTTAAATTTACACTACTGTTACAACAGATATGAGTGGTGGCACTAGTTGGCAAGTGGGCCTGGCACACACGCTGGCAGGCAGGCAACTGCAATTAGATTACACTAGCAGACTGATGTTTCACAGTCAAAAAAGTTTTTTTTTTTTAAAAATGTACACTACTTTTACAACAGCTATGAGTGGTGGCACTTAGCAAGTGGGCCTGGCACACACGCTGGCAGGCAGGCAACTGCAATTAGATTACACTAGCAGACTGATGTTTCACAGTCAAAAAAGTTTTTTTTTTAAATTTACACTACTGTTACAACAGATATGATTGGTGGCACTAGTTGGCAAGTGGGCCTGGCACACGCTGGCAGGCAGGTAACTGCAATTAGATTACACTAGCAGACTGATGTTTCACTTTCAAAAAATTTTTTTTTTACAAAATTTTAACTACTGTTACAACAGATATGAGTGGTGGCGCTAGTTGGCAAGTGGGCCTGGCACACACGCTGGCAGGCAGGCAACTGCAATTAGATTACACTAGCAGACTGATGTTTTACAATCAAAAAAGTTTTTTTCTAAAAATTTACACTACTGTTACAACAGATATGAGTGGTGGCACTAGTTGGCAAGTGGGCCTGGCACACACGCTGGCAGGCAGGCAACTGCAATTAGATTACACTAGCAGACTGATGTTTCACAGTCAAAAAATTTTTTTTTTTTTTTTAAATATTACACTACTGTTACAACAGATATGAGTGGTGGCACTAGTTGGCAAGTGGGCCTGGCATACACGCTGGCAGGAAGGCAGGCAACTGCAATTAGATTACACTAGCAGACTGATGTTTCACAGTCAAAAAAGTTTTTTTTTTTTTTTTTTTAAATTTCAATAATTTTTATTAGTTTTCAATTTTTTTCAAAACAATACAACAAGTAGACAAATACGGTTCATACAAATAACAAAAAAAAAGGAAAAAAAAAACATCTGCGGTATATGGCATTCATATAAATAACATATCTAGATTCTCTAGATCCTTTATTTCACAAACTTTTTGAGCCACCACATTATTATCTGCTATCTGTATTGTTCTATCTTTAAAGGTTATATAAAGAAAGGCAATAGTGTATGGGGAAAATGGGGGAGGGTAGGAAAGGGAAAGAATAAGAAAGTGTATCCAGTTCCCACTAGTGTATGTCTAATCTGAATGCATGTTAAACTAGGGATGATTTACCATGTTCCCAAATAAAGAGTAAATCATTAATAAAGTCGTGTTTGCCGGTATAGGTGTAGTGATGTTTTTCTAGTGTTATAATATGGTCTGTCTCAGCTAGCCATTGTGTTTGAGTGGGTATGTCTTGGCTCTTCCATAGACGAGGGATTAGTCTTTTTGCACTTGTTAGCATCAGTTGGAGAAGTTTCGTGCGGTAAATACAATGTATTGGTGGAAGGATATTGAGCATAATATGTTTACTATTGAGAGAGATATTTGTTCCTAGTATTTTATTAATACACCTTTCTATTTGTGACCAGAATTCTGTCAGAAGTGGGCAATCCCACCATATGTGAGTTAAGCTGCCTGTCCCACCACAGCGCCTCCAGCATGCTGAGGAAGTGGTCGGATACATGTATCTAAGACGCTGTGGTGTCAGGTACCAGCGGGAGAGTATTTTATAGTTCAGCTCGGTTAGTAACACCGAAGTGGAAGCAGAGTGTGTAGCTTTAAAACTGTTTTTCCAGTCCTCATTCGTGATCTCTTCCAGTCCCTCAGCTTCCCATTTCTTTAAGAAAGTAGGACTACGGTCAGGAAAAGACCCTCTCAATAGCTTATATGTCAAAGAAAGAAGTGATCTTTGGTAGTCGGGATTAATACATATCTTTTCGAATACAGTCAATGGTCTAAATATGTGATCTTTGTGTGTGTTGTTGTGAAGCGCATGCCTTATCTGAAGGTATGAGAACCAACCATGAAAGGGTGCTCCTAGTTTGTCGTTTAACTCAGTTCTGTCCTTAAACTTTCCTGATTCTAGTAAAAGATATATTGGCAAGTTACATAAATGTTTCTCAGAGTTCCAATGGGTAAAGGAAACCTTTTCTAAAAATAGCCGGTTGCCTAGTAAGGGAGTGAGAGGCGAAACTGGGGTGGAGATTGCAGTATCATGGGCTAGGACCGAATCCCAGATTTCTAGAGTGGCCTTGATATAGGCATTCTGGTATGCCTGTGGTGGTCTGTGAATTTTAGGTAACCAAGCTATATCTCTCATTTGGTCTATTCCAGTAAGGGAGCTCTCCACCTGCACCCAGAGGTCTGATTGTAGGGAATGAGTCAAGGAGATCACTCTGGATAGGTGTACCGCCTTGTAGTAGTTTAAGAGGTTTGGCACACTGAGACCGCCATCCTCTTTATGCATGTATAGTGTGTGCTGGGAAACTCTAGGCTTTTTGTAGGACCATATGAATGAATTGATCATTTTCTGTTGCGACCTTAGATATGAGATAGGCAGGGCCATCGGTAGTGTCCGGAAGAGAAATAGATATTTGGGAATTATCATCATTTTAATAGTGTTCACTCGTCCAAACCAAGAAAGATGTCCCTGCCTATGCCATCCCTCCAGAAGGTTTTTGATAGTTTTTTGTAGGCTGATATAATTGCACCGAAAGAGGTCTGTGTTGTTCTGGGGAAGATTTAAACCTAAGTATTTAAGTTTGTCTGTAACACGAAATGGCGTATGTTTCCTTATAAAGTCAATATCTTGCTGGGGGAGGTTCGATAGCATTATGCCTGATTTTTCCATATTTATAGAAAAGTTGGAGACCTGCCCATATTCCTCTAGAGTTTTTACCAAGGCAGGAAGGGTAGTAGTAGGTGACTGGAGAGTGAAGATCACATCATCCGCGAATAATAGGCACTTTTGGTTTACTTGATTATATTGCAAGCCTAGTATATCTTTATTTTCTCTGATTTTTATTGCTAGGATTTCCATAGTTATTGCAAATAGTAAAGGCGACAGAGGGCAACCCTGACGGGTTCCGTTTGTTATATGAAAAGGCTGTGAGAGGGTTCCGTTCACTCGGACTCTAGCTTGGGGGTTTGAGTACAACGCCTGAATTCTTGTAATGAAAGCTTCCGAGAAGCCGAACTTCGACAGAGCCCCCCACATAAACTGCCAGTTGACCCTGTCGAAGGCCTTCTCGGCGTCAGATGACAGAAGCGCTAGAGGAGTCCCATTTTCTTTTGTGCACTGCAGGGATTGCAACACTCTAATTGTGTTGTCCTTTGCCTCTCTTCCCCTTACGAAGCCAACTTGATCTGGGTGTACGATCTTAGGTAAAATTGCATTAAGGCGGTTAGCGAGAATTTTTGCATATATCTTTATATCAGTATTTAGAAGTGAGATGGGTCTATAGTTACCCGCCAGGGTCCCCACTCTGTCTGCCTTCGGTATCACTGTAATTATGGCGTCTAGTAAAGAGGTAGAAAATGTCTCTCCCTTATCTACAGATGTAAAGAGTGCATGTAGTGGAGAGCAGAGATGAGCCTGAAATAATTGGTAAAATTTGGCAGTTAATCCGTCGGGTCCAGGGGATTTACCATTTGGGAGTGTCTTAATGGTGTTTGCTATTTCTTGGATAGTTATTGGGGCGTCTAGCACTTGGCAATCTTCCTCTGAGATACAAGGGGTCTCCAGAGAAGCAAGATAATGAGAAATATTTTTAGTAGTCTCCTGGGTGGTGTTGGAGTTGATGTTATAGAGCTTTGTATAATAAGAAACAAACGTGTCTGCTATTTCTTCGTGTTTGCTGACCGGCCCTCTAGCTGGGTGTATGATAGTCCTAATAAACGAATGAATCTGTCTTCTTTTGAGTGATCTTGCTAACAAGCGCCCCGCTTTATTACTTTCTGCGAAAAACTTGGCTTTGGTTGTTAAAGCCCTCAGGTGGGCTTTTTGGGTTAGATAATTATTAAGGGCTTCCCTTGCTAGCTTAAGGTCAGTGAGCTTTTGGTCTGAAGTTGGATCTACCTTGTGTGCTTTATCAGCTGTGTTCAAATTGTCAGTCAGTGAGGTGAAAAGTTTTTTTTTTTTTTATTTACACTACTGTTACAACAGATATGAGTGGTGGCACTAGTTGGCAAGTGGGCCTGGCACACATGCTGGCAGGCAGTCAACTGCAATTAGATTACACTAGCAGACTGATGTTTCACAGTCAAAAAAGTTTTTTTTAAAATATTTTTACACTACTGTTACAACAGATATGAGTGGTGGCACTAGTTGGCAAGTGGGCCTGGCACACACGCTGGCAGGCAGGCAACTGCAATTAGATTACACTAGCAGACTGATGTTTCACAGTCAAAAAAGTTTTTTTTTTTAAATTTACACTACTGTTACAACAGATATGAGTGGTGGCACTAGTTGGCAAGCGGGCCTGGCACACATGCTGGCAGGCAGGCAACTGCAATTAGATTACACTAGCAGACTGATGTTTCACAGTCAAAAAAGTTTTTTTTTTTAAATTTACACTACTGTTACAACAGATATGAGTGGTGGCACTAGTTGGCAAGTGGGCCTGGCACATACGCTGGCAGGTAGGCAACTGCAATTAGATTACACTAGCAGACTGATGTTTTACAATCAAAAAAGTTTTTTTCTAAAAATTTACACTACTGTTACAACAGATATGAGTGGTGGCACTAGTTGGCAAGTGGGCCTGGCACACACGCTGGCAGGCAGGCAACTGCAATTAGATTACACTAGCAGACTGATGTTTTACAATCAAAAAAGTTTTTTTCTAAAAATTTACACTACTGTTACAACAGATATGAGTGGTGGCACTAGTTGGCAAGTGGGCCTGGCACACACGCTGGCAGGCAGGCAACTGCAATTAGATTACACTAGCAGACTGATGTTTCACAGTCAAAAAAGTTTTTTTTAAAAAAAAATTACACTACTGTTACAACAGATATGAGTGGTGGCACTAGTTGGCAAGTGGGCCTGGCACACACACTGGCAGGCAGGCAACTGCAATTAGATTACACTAGCAGACTGATGTTTCACAGTCAAAAAAGTTTTTTTTAAAAAAATTTACACTACTGTTACAACAGATATGAGTGGTGGCACTAGTTGGCAAGTGGGCCTGGCACACACGCTGGCAGGCAGGCAACTGCTATTAGATTACACTAGCAGACTGATGTTTCACAGTCAAAAAAGTTTTTTTTTTTTTAAATTTACACTACTGTTACAACAGATATAAGTGGTGGCACTGCAGGCAGGCAACTGCAATTAGATTACACTAGCAGACTGATGTTTCACAGTCAAAATTACACAGGCAAAAAAAAAAATAAAAAAAAATGATGTTCTAGCCCTAAAAAGGGCTTTTTGGGGTGCTGTCCTTACAGCAGAGATCAGATGAGTCCTTCAGGACTGTAGTGGACACTGAATACACTAGCCTAGCTATCAATTTCCCTATAAAATCAGCAGCAGCTACACTATCCCTCCTCTCACTAAGAATGCAAGATCAGAATGAATCTAAAATGGCTGCTGTCCAGGAGCTGGGAGGGTCTGGGAGGGAGTGTCTGCTGCTGATTGGCTGAAATGTGTCTGCAGACTGTGAGATACAGGGTCAAAGTTTACTCAATGATGACGAATAGGGGGCGAATCTAACATCGCATATGTTCGCCCGCCGCGGCGAACGCGAACAAGCTATGTTCGCCGGGAACTATTCGCCGGCGAACTATTCGCGACATCACTATTAAGCATCACATTTTTGAAAAACCCTTATAACTTTGGAATGGTTCAACAAATTTGACAGTTTATTTCAAAGTAAACTGGTTCAGTATTTTTTTTGTTGTTGTTCTTTTAGATATTTAGATTATGGATTTGGCATTGCGAAATATCTCATCTGGTAGTTTTCTAGCTTTGTTTGATGAAACACCAAGGAATAGATCCATAAATACAAAGATTCAAATATTTTAAAGTTGCTCTCATATGAGAAATAGAATATAATGCCTGAATTATATTTTGTGTGTATAAGTTTTTTATAGTGATTTTGAGAGTTATGGCAACTAACATTTGCATTTTTAAAGCTAATCCAAAACTAATGTTAAAATAGACATTGAAGTCTTCAAATAATAACATTTACCTAGATTACAAGTTTTGCAATCGCGTTTTAAAGGTGAAAAAAGTGTAATTTCAGTGTTAAAACAGCACCGCAGCCATTATAAGTCTTGTCGGTATAGCTGTACCGCAAACATTTTAGCCTGTAACACAACATCAATCCCGCACTCAAAAAATATATGTTTTTTCATGGGACTTCCATACCGCTGCCATTATGAGTTTTGTGGTGAGGCTAAAAAGCTTGTGTTACACCCTATACCGACAAGATCCGTTTCGCAATCTAAGAGCAGTAGTTATGAGTTTTACACAACAAAACTGTTACATAAAACTCATAACTAAACTGTCACAAAGTACACTAAATACCTATAAACTACCTATTAACCCCTAAACCGAGGCCCTCCCACAACGCAAACTCTATATTAAAATTTATTAACCCCTATTCTGCCGCTCTCCAACATCGCAAATACTATTTAAATATAATTAAATCCTCATCTGCAGTCCGCCCACATCGCCCCCACTATACTAAAGTTATTAAGCCCTACACCGCTGCCACTATAATAAACCTATTAACCCCTAAACCGAAAGCCCCCCACAACGAAATATACTAAGTTAAACTATTAACCCCTAAACCTAACACCCCCCTAACTTTATATTAAAATTACAATTTCCCTATCTTAAATTAAATTAAAACTTACCTTTAGCCCTATAAAAATAAAAATGACTTTTTTCCCAAATAGCCAAAATAATTTTTCAAAGCTACACATGTCTACCAGAAACCAAGAAAAGGTCCTCATAGGCTGAACTAAGGAACAGGCAAACAAAGAAACCAGGATATCCATGAATCCCATGTTGGAACATTAATTTCATAAGGAATGGCTAAAAATACACAAACCAGGAAACCCATAAAGCTTGCACTGAAAGCCCATTAAAAATAAAAAATGCCTAATCTAAAAAAAAAAAAACACCCCAAAAATAAAAAAATCCCATTTAAAAAAATAACAAACAAAATTATTCAAAATAATAAAAAACATTCCTATTCTAATACCCTGTTTAACCCCCCCCCCAAAAAAAACCCTAACCTATAATAAACTACCAATAGCCCTTAAAAGCTATTTTGCTTAAAAATTGCAACAAACACCCATTAACATTGCAACCCCCCCAAACCCACAAAATAAAAAAAGCATAACTCAAAAAAAAATAATCTAACCATCGCCCTGAAAAGGGCATTTGTATGGGCATAGCCCTTAAAAGGGCATTCAGCTCTTTTTCGGCCCATTAAAATAAAAAAGCCCTAATCTAAAAAAAAAACACCCCAAAGTACAAAAAAATACCTAACATTAACCCCAAAATCGGTATTCAAATCAGCCAATAGGTTTAAGCAGCTCTCATTCCTATTGGCTGATTTGAATCAGCCAATAGGAATGAAAGCTGCTTAAATCCTATTGGCTGTTCAAACCAGCCAATAGGATTTAAGCAGCTCTCATTCCTATTGGCTGATTTGAATTTTTCAGTCAATAGGAATGCAACGGTACCCCAATATAAAAGGGGGTACCTTGCATTCAATCTTCAGTGTACGATGGTCAATCGCATGAAGAGGACCTCCATGTCGGGCCGATGGACCTTCGCTTGGACCTCTGTCTGGACCTCCGACTGGACCTCCGCCTCCATGCATCCACCAACTGCTCCGCCTCTGCTGGGATGAAAATAGAAGATGCCGGCCCTGTGATGGATACAGATGGAGCCGCCTGGATGAAGATCTTTTGCCGGACTTCAACAACTGTGAGTACCGATTTTGGGGTTAGTGTTAGGTATTTTTTTTGTTTTTTTGGGTGTTTTTTTTAGATTAGGGCTTTTTTTTATTTTAATGGGCCGAAAAAGAGCTGAATGCTCTTTTAAGGGCAGTAAAATTCTGAATGCCCTTTAAAGGGCAATGCCCATACAAATGCCCTTTTTAGGGCAATGGGTAGATTAGGATTTTTTTAGTTAGGTTGTTTTTATTTTGTGTGTTTGGGGGGTGGGTGTTTGTAATTTTAGGGGGTGTTTGTTGTAATTTTTTAGCAAAATAGCTGTTAACTTTAGGGCAATGCCCTATAAAAGGCTCTTTTAGGGGGCCCTTGGTAGTTTATTATAGATTAGGGGTTTTTTTGGGGGGTGTTTTTTTTTTTTTAATGGGTTATTTAAATAGGAATAATTTTTATTGTTTTGGATAATTTCGTTTGTTATTTTTTGTAATGGTAGTTTTTTTATTTTTTTTTATTTTAGTGTTTATTATTTTTTGTAATTGTAGTTTTTAATTTTTTAGTAATCTTAGGTTTTTTATTTTTAGTAATGTTAGGTTTTTTAATTTTAGTAATGTTAGATTTTAGTTTAAGCTTCGGTTTTATTTTTATTTCACAGGTAAGTTTGTATTTATTTTAATTAGGTAGTTAGTGAATACTTATATTGTAGCTAGTTTAGGTTTTATTTTTATTTCACAGGTAAGTTTGTATTTATTTTTAAATCGGTAGTTAGTTAATAATTGTAACTTTAATTTAGGTCTATTTTAATTATGTTAAAGTTAGGGGGTGTTAGGTTTAGGCGTTAATATAGTTTTATTTAGATTTGTTTTTGCGATGTGGGGGGTGGCGGTTTGGGGCTTAATAGGTTTAGTTAGTGTTGGCGATGTGGGTGTATGGCAGTTTAGGGGTTAATAGGTTTATTTAGTCTTTTAGTTAGTGTTGACGATGTGGATGTATGGAGGTTTAGGGGTTAATAGGTTTAGTTAGTGTTGGCGATGTCAGGGAACTGTGGTTTAGGGGTTAATAGGTTTAGTTAGTGTTGGTGATGTCAGGAAACTGTGGTTTAGGGGTTAATAAGTTTAGCTAGTGTTGGTGATGTTGGGGAACTGCAGTTTATAGGTTAATAGGTTTAGTTAGTGGCGGCAATGTCGGGTAACTGTGGTTTAGGATTTAATAGGTTTAGTTAGTGTTGGTGATGTTTGGGAATGGCATTTTAGGGGTTAATAGGTTTATATAGTGTTTTAGTTAGGGTCAGCGATGTTGGGGAACTGTGGTTTAGGGGTTAATAGGTTTAGTTAGTGTTGGCAATGTTTGGGAACTGCGGTTTAAAGGTTAATAGTTTTAGTTAGTGTTGGTGATGTTTGGAAATGGCGGTTTAGGGGTTAATAGGTTTAGTGAGTGTCGGCAATGTCAGGAAACTGCGGTTTAGGGGTTAATAGGTTTAGTTAGTGTCGGCGATGTTGGGGAATAAAGGTTTAGGGGTTAATAGCTTTATTTAGTGATTTAGTTACTGTTGGCGATGTCGGGAAACTGCGGTTTAGATTAGAACAATTAAAAATTCCGAATATGAATAAAGAATGGATCCGAAAATTTTTAAACTGATTTATTAATTTTCTGATTTTTTCGGGATTTTAATTATGGTGCCGTTTCGTAAATTCGGATTTATTCAAATCTCCGAATCGGCCAAAATTCGTCCGAAAACAAAATTCAGCTGAAACTAATTGCACATGTCTACTTAATATACAGGAATGGAAGGAGATAATAAGAGAGGAGGAAAGAGGTATGTCTTCAGCAAAGCAAAGGGACAGTAGGAGAAAATTTGAAGACTATGCAGAGATATAAGAAATGACAGTGTTATTGATGTATAACAGAAGGGTCATAGCTATCTTGGCAGGTCAGAAAGGATATTTAAAAAAAAAAAACAAATCTTAAGCTGCGACTAAACCTGGAATGTTGATGTTTAAGACTTTTTCGCTGAAGGTGAGTTGCAGCCAGTATTGTGTACAATGAAGAGAGAAAGTGGGCGTGTCACAATACCAAAGGATTTAATGTTGGAAAAGAGTAGTCTATATAATAATAATAATTTGAGATTTATATAGCGCTTTTCTCCCTGTGAGACTCAAAGCACTTTACAAATATACCAACATTAGACATAAAAGTTAGGAGTTTCTGAAGGTCAGATAAGCGGACTGAATGCCTGATGGAAGAGGTGGGTCTTTAGCATTTTTTTAAAAGTCTGTAAGGACGGGGCCTCTCTGATTGCGCACGGTAAGGAGGTACAGAAAGTAGGGGCAGCGTGGCTGAATGCTCTGGAGCCCGAGTTTGTCCTTATTCTTGGCACTGAGAGGAGGGATGTGTTGGCTGACCTAAGTGAGTGGGATGGGATGTTGTCAGGGTGCCAGGAATCAGACTGGGATGAGAAGTGCAAAAATAATCACACCTTTATTAATAGCAAAAAATAATAAAAAAGTCCACAAGTCAAATAACAAGCCAGGAGTCAAAACCAGAGCTGGTAGTCAGACAAACCAAGTCAGGAGCCAAAGCAAATAGTCAGATGATGCGGAATCAGGAACAAGGAAAACAGCAGAGTCAGGAACAAGCCAGGGATCAGGAACCAGGAAGGACGTCAAGCAGCCAGGTAATACACAGGAACTCTCACAAACAGGTCTGAGACAACGCAAAGGCAAAGCATACTGAACAGAATCCCTATAATAAGTGATGACATCACAATTCTGAGACTGCATCCTGTCTCACATGGATGATGCACACCAGTCTGGCCATAAAAGGAAGTGCAGGAAATAAGCAGCATCCCCCAAAATGCACCATAGTCCGGAAGAGAGGTGAGTAAAATGGCTGCCAGCAGCACATGGCAAACACAACAGGGAAAAAACCATGACAGATGTAGGGTGTCAGGAGCTCTTTCAGGTACTGTGGACCTTGGTTGTTTAAGGCTTTGAAGGTCAGCAGGCCAATTTTAAAATATATTCACAATTTAATTGGAAGCCAATACAGGGAGTGGAGAACAGGTGTTATGTGGCAGGAGCGAGTTTGATTGGTCAGTAGTCTGGCTGCTGCATTTTATACTGTCTGAAGGCGATGGAGATCTTTTTTTCGGAGGCCCAAGTAAAGTGCATTGCAGTAATCTAGCTTGGAGGATACCAATGCATGGATTAATGTTGGCATATCATCCGGAGGAATTAAGTGTTGTATTCTGGCTATGTTTTTCAGATGAAAGTAGGCAGATTTGCTGTTTAAAAGATAGTCCAGCATCAATCAGCACTCCGAGGTTTCGTACCTTTGCTGAACTAACGAGTTCAGAGCCTCCAAGCTCCAGGCCAGTTGGGTGATCGTAGGATATTTTTGATGCCCGGGTTCCCCTCACCAATTGTAACTCTGTTTTGTCCGGGCTCACTATTAGACAGCTAGCATTCATCCATTATATGAGGTCTGTTAAGCAACTGTTTAGTGGCATGCTGGATCTGTAGCATCTGGAGAAAAGGAGAAGTAGAGTTATGTGTCATCAGTGTAACAATGATACCTTAGGCCATGCCGGTTAATGATGTCCCTCAGTGGTAGTAAGTAAATGGGAGACAGGATGGATCCTTGTGGAACTCCACAGGCCAGTTCTGTTGGTGCTGATGAGCTTGCTACTGATATAACTCTGGGAAGTCTCCTGTTTTTAGTGAACACTGCACTATTTTTGTGAGGACTGGGGCTTGTGTTTCAATGCATCCAGATATGAGCTGAGTTGGAGCAGGGTTTCTAGGATGTCTCTCATGTTTTTTTTTTGTAGAGTCGAACTAAGGAGCTGGGGTCTTCGCAGGTGCCCATTAGTTAACTTAGATCCATATGTGATGCTACATCCAGTGTTGTCACCCCTTTTAATGAGCACTGTTTTTCCAGGTTCTGAGGCTGGTGTCTGGTTGATTGTGATACAATGGAGAAGTGAATGGAGTGGTGATCTGACCAGGTAACTGGGTTTGCAGTTACTTGTGACACTTCTAGTTCAGGCTGGAACACTAGATCAAGTGTATGACCTTTTCTGTGGGTGGGCAATGGTGACGATTTGTGTGAAGCCAAGTGTACTCATCAAGCTGAGGAGATCCTGCCCAAGCAAGGATAGGGTGTTGTCAATCTAAGTGTTGAAGTCTCCTAATATAAGCCATCTGGGGTGTTCAAGGATTAAGCCAGCCAAAAGATCTGGAAGTTCCTGAAGAAATCTCTTCCCATCCCCTGGGAGGTCTGTATATTAGAAGTATTCTGTATCCTCTTTCTATTGAGAGGCTGGCAGCTATGCATTAAAAAGATTGGGTTTTGTGGACTGATATTGGTCTGGGATTTAAGGAGGATTTTGCACAGATCATAACTCCCTTGAGATCTTGACACGGGCGGTGGAACACCATGTAATTGTCTGGAATAGCTGCCTCTAGAATAGGCCCTGCATTGTCATCTAACCATGATTCTGTGATGCATGCTAATTTGTATGTTTCAATAAGGTCGGCAATAATAGCTGTTTTATTCTTTATTGATCTGGTATTGCATAGGATTGCTCTGATAGGACAGTCTTGGTATTCTGAGTTTTTGCTCTGTACTTTGGAGACAGTGTGTCTTCTAATCGGGATCACACAAAGAGATGTTCTTAATTTAAAAGTGCGTTTTTTGTGGCTTTTAGGTTGGATCACTTCAATTGGGCTTGTGGGTGGACAGGGTGGTGGGGCAGCTGTGATAGTGTCAGAATATAGAGCTTTAAATTTTGATTTTCCTCCACAACAGCCCCTGTCGGTCCCTTTGAAAATGCTGAGTGATTTTAGGGTAGCCACTAGTGAGGAACTGAGTGCCGCAACCGCTTTTTGGGGTCTTAGGGAGTGCAGATGTGAGGACATATAGGTGGTCATTCCCTCTGCAGTAAAGGGGTTAAAATAGCTTCTAGTTTTTGTAGGGATGTTAGCAGTGGGGGTTGGTAACATTGCCCTGCTCTATAGGATTCAGGCCAGAGTGAGGTGTGAGATTTTGCACTTCAGGCTGCATTGTAGATAACAGATAAGAAAGCATGCAGGGGTTTAAAAACCAATGTGTTTTAGTAAAATAGACTTCATTGATTAGTTTTTCTTGAGTTTAGAAATGAAATCTGAGCATTGCTAAATGGATGTTAAAATCCAAAACCCAATTTGTACATGGGTTGAGTCTGTTTTCTTTTTTTTTTTTTTTAGTTTAAGTGTACCTTATTTGTGGTGTTCAGCTGAAGGTATCTCTTTCTGGTAGTAAGATGGTCCGGTGGGAGTATATTTCCATCCATTGAATATCTCACTTTAGTAATGCCATCCGTTCAATTATTATGTGTCTAGTTGTGCGTTATGTGGAGTCGATATTGGCCCTTGAAATAATTGTGATGAATTTTGAATGTAAGGAGGTTAAAATTAAGATAAATCGGGGCAGCAATATTGGTAGCTCCATATGAATCACTGTTAATATGCCTATTATCAGTGAATGTACAGACCATTCAGCTATATCACTTTAATATATAGAATCTATGGACCAAGATGACTTGAAACATATGTTTTATTGAGTATTTCACCCTTGCAAACCAAGCCCAAAGGCAGGCTCCTTACAGAGAGGCTCTCAACAACCCCCCCGGTCATACTACAGGCCGGGTAAGCAGTGCACAGACACTGATAAAACATTAATTTATCATTGATAATACCTATGTCTATTTTGCCATCCTTGTACTACGAAATAGATAGGAGAAGAAGAATAAGGAGCTTCTTCGCTACGCACGTCCCTATAAAAAATGGCGCCTGATGTTGCTATACTACTTAGGGCTGTAGCCCGCTTGCTAGATGAACATCACAAAAGGATACTATAAAGCTGGTCAGATGAAGTGGACAGCCTGCGAGCTCTAACAAAGCAGAGTGGACATCGTTTTGTGATGCCAGGATTTCTCCCAGGGGAACATGTTAAAGAGGCCAGCCCCCAAGTGCACCTCCCACATACAACAGACCCCTTGCCACAGGTTCAAGCCCCGGCTAAGATAACACAGCACTGGCACCTAAGTATACCAGAGGATAATGCTCCAGATGTGAATATCCCTTTGGATTACTCACCAGGATTGAGAGCACTAGCAAATCACTCCTCCGGGTGGAGGCTGCAGGTGGAGAGACCCACAAGCTAAACCAGGGCGAATACACATATCACCTCTCCCAACCCAATGGTGATGTGTCTTGAGGAGAGTGATAAGGGGAGACTTGTTCCAGGGCTCTCACCATACCCCCGCCAAAGGACGCCTCTCTGAGATCCTTAGTCTCATCTGGATTTGCAAGCCGTAGTCATCGATCACACAGCATTACTAAGAGGAGGAAATCTTCTTTACAAGGTCCCCACAGCTTAACTGGAAGCTCGTACACACCACATGGTCCAACTTTAACCTGGTCATGCCTTCTAAGCTGGGAGATCGATGAGGCAAGGAGGAAAACAGGTATTGGATAAGACGGCATACAATATCCCACGCTACTCTCCCTACTCTTGATGCGATGCAATCAGACAGCACACTATATTTTCACATATGTAGGACTTACCCTAAGACTCAATAGGAACATATTAACTCTGCCTATACTTGTTTGGGGTCACTTTCCACCATGATCATGGACGAAATAGTGATTCAACCAACTTTACTATGGGCTTTGAGTGTTTTCTCTATTTTGTTTTACACTTTTTTCTCTTTGCTTATGTATTGTTTGATATTGGTAAGGCACGCATTTTTTTTATCTCCCCAGCCTGACATCCAGATGGAGGTAGATATAAAATTTACATACCTCCACTGCTACCCTGCTACTATGAATGTTCCTTCTATGTTATTTAAGGGGGCCTAATTGAAAAGCTATTACATATCCTGGGGGGGAACCTCACTTTTTGCTTTGCCTGGAGCTTTACTGCCTGTAATCTGCTCTTTGTTGATACCCTGTTGCTATAATAGTGTACTACTGGGGATTTCTCTGTGGGAATCATGTACCTACATTTGTTACTGTTATTGTGATGTGATCTCATTAAGGGAGCTTCGTGCATATGTCAGGTGCACAATGTTATTCTTAGTCCAGTTACTGGTTAGACTGCCTGTAGGGGATAAAAATTTTTATTTATGTTCCTCCTGCTTCCTTTATAAAGTTATGACTATGGCAATACTGTTATAATTCCTCTGCTTATACTACTGTCCTCTATTTATCGTACAGTAGATATATCTATAAATCTATGTAGATTAAGGAATATCTTTGAAAGCCATCAAATTCCAGGTGGAAACCTCCTATTATGATACTTACAGTATATAGCAGAGTAAACAATCCCTAATAGCCCTTGTGCTTCCTCATAGCCCTTTATAATCCACAACAATGTTTGTACCCAGCTCCATATGGTTCTCTCATTATTGTAATTGATACCGGACTGTCGGAGGCCAGGACGGTCTGGCGTCTTTATCATAGTGAACACATATTCCACACCTATTAATACTAGGCACCATTTATTATGGCTGGGCATATAGGTCTCTAAAACCCTTTCAGGGATTGGTTTTGGGGTAATTTTTTAACATGCTTGTCAGTCTCGGTCTTATTATTGATGCTTAATTGACAAGAAATCCACAACATATATCTTTACACTCTAGGGCAAATTTTCCAGTCTGTCCCTTACTGTCAGGTTTTTTCCCTGTTTTGTTTGTCATGTGCTGCTGGCAGCCATTTTACTCACCTCTCTTCCTGACTATGGTGCATTGTGAGGGATGCTGCTCATTTCCTGCACTTCCTTTTATGGCCAGACTGGTGTGCATCATCCATGTGAGACAGGATGCAGTCTCAGAATTGTGATGTCATCACTTATTATTTAAAGGGCCTCTGTTCAGTATGCTTTGCCTTTGCGTTGTCTCAGTCCTGTTTGTGAGAGTTCCTGTGTATTACCTGGCTGCCTGACATCCTTCCTGGTTCCTGATCCCTGGCTTGTTCCTGACTCTGCTGTTTTCCTTGTCCTGATTCCGGCTCATCTGACTATTCGCTTTGGCTCCTGACTCGGCTCGTTTGACTACCAGCTCTGGTTTTGACTCCTGGCTTGTTATTTGACTTGTGGAATTTTTATTATTTTTTGCTATTAATAAAGGTGTGATTATTTTTGCACTTCTCATCTCAGTCTGATTCCTGGCACCCTGTCATTACGCAAAGGCCATGAATCCTGATGGTGCTAATAATCCACCTTTACCTGCCATCATTTCCAGGATGGATGTACAGGATCACCGCTTGGATCAATTTGCACTAGCCCTGCAAACCCTGCTGACTCACACTGAACATTTGGACCAAAGTGTCCTGCAAGTTATGGCTGCTCCTGTTTCCGCTGCTGCACCTATGCCTACCAGGAGCATGTCCAGTTCTGCACCTCTACCTCAGCAATATGGAGGCAATCCTATTTAGTGCAGAGGGTTTTTGAACCAGGTGGGCATTTACTTTGAGATGTTACCTCAGGCGTTTCCCTCTGACAGAGCTAAGGTGGGATTTCTCATCTCGTTACTCTCTGACACAGCTCTTGCCTGGGCTAATTCCTTGTGGGAGACTAATAAACCTGTGATTTCAAATTACCCTGAATTTGTGGCCTCCTTTTGAAGGGTATTTGATGTTCTGGCTTGCTCCTCCTCTGCTGCTAAATGACTCATGTCCATTCAGCAAGGTACAAGATCTGTTGCTCAGTATGCTATTGAGTTCCATACGCTTGCCGCAGAGGTAGGTTGGAACAATGAAGCCCTTGCTGCCGCCTTCTTTCATGGGCTCTCTGATGCGATTAAAGATGAAGTTGCTGCCAGAGATTTACCAGAGGATCTCGAGGCATTGGTGTCTTTTTTTATCCTAATTGACATCAGACTCAGAGAGAGGCCCTCTTTCAAGGAGCGCTTGCGGAAGCCTCCTGTTCCATTGTGTTCATTCCCACCCATGCCTCCCTCTCCTCCCATGCCTCCTGGTCCCGAGTCACCAGGTACTGCTGAGCCGATGCAGTTGGGATTCACGCGTCTCTCAGCGGCAGAGAGGGCCTTTAGGAGGAGGGAGGGGCTCTGCCTCTATTGTGGGTTACAGGGCCACCATTTGAAGTCTTGTCCTACACGGCCGGGAAATGCTCACACCTAAGGTCCTGTTGGGGGCAGACCTTGGGTGGTTTATCCTCGTCCCCGGAACTGCTTAAGGAGAAACCTTTGGTCACGGTTGTCCTTTCCTGGGTGGACTCCTCCATAGTCACTCAGGCTCTTGTTGACTCCGGTGCTGCTGGCTGTTTCATCGACAGTGCATTTGTATCAAAGCACTCCATTCCTGTTTTGCCTCGGTCCGTTCCGCTTGCTATTGAAGCCATTGATGGCAGGTCCCTTCAGCCCGCACTCGTTACTCACGAAACTGCTCTGTTTTCCATGGCTGTTGGGGCTCTCCATTTTGAAGCCCTACAGTTCCATTTGATAAACTCTCCACATTTTCCGGTTGTTCTGGGTTATCCCTGGCTCGAAAAGCACAATCCCAGTCTCGACTGGCGCAGGTCCAAAATTATGTCGTTGGTCCCGCAATGTATTTCCACTTGTCTTCGTAAACCAGTTAAAGTCTTGTGCACTTCTTCGGTATCTCAATTGCCAGAGGAGTACCGAGAGTTACTAGAGGTTTTTGACAAGGTGCGTGCCGGTACATTGCCTCCTCACCGGTCTTACGATTGTGCCATAGACCTGCAACCCGGAGCCATTCCTCCTAGGGGCCGGGTGTATCCTCTGTCTGTTGCAGAGAATTGTGCTATGGAGGAGTATGTTGCCGATGCTCTGTCGTGGGGGATCATCCGCAAATCCTGCTCTCCTGCAGGGGCTGGCTTCTTCTTTGTGAAGAAAAAGGGTGGCGAGTTAAGACCATGCATTGATTATAGGGGTCTTAATCGTCTTACCATTAAGAATGCTTACCCTTTTCCGCTCATTACGGAACTCTTTGACCGCCTCAAAGGAGCTCCGGCCTTTACTAAACTTGATTTGAGGGGAGCGTACAATCTCGTTAGGATTAAGGAGGGCAACGAATGGAAAACAGCATTTAACACCAGGAGCGGGCATTATGAGTATCTTGTAATGCCCTTTGGCCTATGTAATGCTCCTGCTGTTTATCAGGAATTTATTAATGATGTCCTACGAGATATGTTGCAACAGTGTGTTGTGGTGTACTTAGACAACATCCTCATACACTCACCCACACTTGAGGCTCATCGTTATGATGTTACACGGGTTCTTCAGAGACTACGTGAGACTGCGGCCTGTTTTGTAAACTTGAGAAATGTGAGTTCCATCAGACTCAAGTAACCTTCCTAGGTTATGTTATCTCTGTTGCAGGGTTCTCCATGGATCCTGACAAGTTATCTGCAGTTCTGCAGTGGCCTCACCCAGTTGGTCTTCAATCTATTCAATGTTTTTTGGGGTTCCCCAATTACTATAGAAAGTTTATTAAAAACGTTTCTTCCTTGGTCAAACCTATCACAGACAAGAAAATGATCCACTCCATTGGTCACCTACTGCCATTTAGACCTTTGATAGTCTTAAGACTGCCTTTGCTGCCGCTCCAGTTCGGGCTCATCCTAACCCTGTCCTGCCTTTCGTTCTTGAGGTCGATGCATCTGAGACTGGAGTAGGTGCCCTCTTGTCTCAACGTCCTACGCCTGACGGTTCCTTGCATCCGTGTGGTTTCTACAGAGTCTGTACTTACTCCTATTATACCTCCTGACCATATTTTGGCTACAATACATACTATTTTGACTTCTCCCTTGGGGGAGGAGATTCTGGCTGCACAAACCAATGCACCTCCTGAGAAACCTAGTGGTAAGTGTTTTGTTCCTGAGAATCTTCGAACTAAACTTTTGCACACTTACTACTATCCTAAAGCCGCAGGTCACCCAGGCAAGAACCAAAGGATTTGGTCTGTCACTCAACAATTCTGGTGGTCAGGTCTTCGTTCTGATGTTGCTGTGTATGTTGCCTCCTGCTCAGTTTGTGCACAGAATAAGACTCCTCGACATCTTCCTGTGGGTCTTCTTCAACCTATTGCTAATGGTGAGCGTCCTTGGACACATCTTTCCATGGACTTCATTGTCGAGCTCCCTGTTTCCAATGGCAATACCGTTATCCTTAGGGTGGTTGACCGTTTTTCTAAAATGTCACATTGCATTCTTTTGATGAAGCTGCCTACCGCTCAGGAGCTTGCTTCAATTTTTGCCAGGGAGGTCTTCTGTTTACATGGGTTAGGTTTAATTGTAACATGGTAAATTTGTATTTATTTTAGCTAGGTAGTTATTAAATAGTTATTAACTATTTAATAACTATTGTACCTAGTTAAAATAAATACAAAGTTGCCTGTAAAATAAAAATAAACCCTAAGATAGCTACAATGTAATTATTAGTTATATTGTAGCTATATTAGGGTTTATTTTACAGGTAAGCATTTAGTTTTAAATAGGATTCATTTATTTAATTATAGTAAATTTATTTCGTTTTATTTAAATTATATTTAAGTTAGGGGGTGTTAGGGTTAGGGTTTAGACTTAGGTTTAGGGGTTAATAACCTTATTATAGTAGCGGCGACGTTGGGGGCGGGAGATTAGGGGTTAATAATTGTAGGTAGGTGGCGGCGATGTTAGGGAGGGCAGATTAGGGGTTAATAAAATTTATTATAGTGTTTGCGAGGCGGGAGTGCAGCGGTTTAGGGGTTAATACATTTATTATAGTGGCGGCAATGTCCGGTCGGCAGATTAGGGGTTAATACTTGTAGTTAGATTGCGGCGACGTTGGGGGGGGCAGATTAGGTGTTAATAACTATAATGTAGGGGGTCGGCGATGTTAGGGACAGCAGATTAGGGGTTAATAGCTATAATGTAGGTGGCGGTGATGTACGGTCGGCAGATTAGGGGTTAATACTTGTAGTTAGATTGCGGCGACATTGGGGGGGGAAGATTAGGGGTTAATAACTATAATGTAGGGGTCGGCGATGTTAGGGACAGCAGATTAGGGGTTAATAGCTATAATGTAGGTGGCGGCGATGTCCGGTCGGCAGATTAGGGGTTAATTACTTGTAGTTAGATTGCGGCGACGTTGGGGGGGGGGCAGATTAGGGGTTAATAACTATAATGTAGGGGTCGGCGATGTTAGGGACAGCAGATTAGGGGTTAATAGCTATAATGTAGGTGGCGGCGATGTCCGGTCGGTAGATTAGGGGTTAATACTTGTAGTTAGGATTGCGGCGACGTTGGGGGGGGGGCAGATTAGGGGTTAATAACTATAATGTAGGGGTCGGCGATGTTAGGGACAGCAGATTAGGGGTTAATAGCTATAATGTAGGTGGCGGTGGTGTCCGGTCGGCAGATTAGGGGTTAAATAATTTTATTATAGGGTTTGCGATGTGGGGGGGCCTCGGTTTAGTTGGTTCATAGGTAGTTTATGGGTGTTAGTGTTCTTTGTAGCACTCAGTAGTTAAGAGCTTTATATTCCGGTGTTAGCCCATAAAGCTCTTAACTACTGACTTTATTCGGTAGATTCGGATGGCTGTGTATTACACTAGTATTTACACCTAATATATAGTACATATAATACTAGTCTAATACACAGCATATCCCACCTAAAACATACCGAATTTCCGAATTTCGGAACCGAATCGAACCGAATAGAAACAAATTCAGCCGAATTTATTCGAATCCGAATAAATCCGAAACAAATTAATTCGAATCCGAATAAATCCTAAATGAATTCATTCAAATTTTGCCGAACTCGAATCGATCCGAACCGAAATTCGAAAAGTCCGAATCGATCCGAACCGAAAACGAACCAAATTTTTTAGCCATGCACATATCTACTGAGGATCTGAAAAAAAAAGAATTGTTGCTCTACAAAAAGATGGCGTAGGCTATAAGAAGATTGCCAAGACCCTTAAACTGAACTGTAGCACGGTTGGTAAGACCATACAGCGGTTTCACAGGACAGGTTCCACTCATAAAAGGCCTCGTCATGGTCGACCAAAGACGTTGAGTGTACGTGCTCAGCGTCATATCCAGAGGTTGTCTTTGGGAAATAGACGTATGAGTGCTGCCAGCATTGCTGCAGAGGTTGAAGGGGTGGGGGGTCAGCCTGTCAGTGCTCAGACCATACGCTGCACACTGCATGAAATTGGTCTGCATGGCTGTCGTCCCAGAAGGAAGCCTCTTCTAAAGATAATGCTGTGGTCCGATGAGACCAAGATAAACTTATTTGGTTCAGATGGTGTCAAGGGTGTGTGGCGGCAACCAGGTGAGGAGTACAAAGACAATTGAGTCTTGCCTACAGTCAAGCATGGTGGTGGGAGTGTCATGGTCTGGGCCTGAATGAGTGCTGCTGGCAATGTGGAGCTACAGTTAATTGAGGGAACTATGTATTACAACATGTACTTTGACATACTGAAGCAGAGCATGATCCCCTCCCTTCAGAGATTAGGCCGCAGGGCAGTATTCCAACATGATAACGACCCCAAACACACCTCCAAGATGACCACTCGCCTTGCTAAGGTAGCTGAGGGTAAAGGTGATGGACTGGCGAAGCATGTCTCCAGACCTAAACCCTATTGAGCATCGGTGGGGCATCCTCAAACGCAAGGTGGGGGAGCACAAGGTCCTCTAACATCCAACAGCTCTGTGATGTCTTGGAGGAGTGGACGAAGACTCCAGTGGCAACCTGTGAAGCTCTGGTGAACTCCATGCCCAAGAGGGTTAAGGTAGTTATGGAAAATAATGGTGGCCACACAAAATATTCACACTTTGGGCCCGATTTGGACATTTTCACTTAGGGGTGTACTCACTTTTGTTGCCAACGGTTTTAGACATTAATGGCTGTGTGTTGAGTTATTTTGAGGGGATAGCAAATTGACACTGTTATACAGGCTGTACACTCACTACTTTACATTGTAGCAAAGTTTCATTTCATCAGAGCTGTCACATGAAAAGATACAATAAAATATTTACAAAAATGGGAGGGGTGTACTCACTTTTATGGGATACTGTATATATATAAAATTAAAAGAAAAAGTGGTGGAATTTAAAAAAAAAATCTTTTAAATAATGCAAACAAAAATGATATGATAGTATAAAGCAACATAAACTCACCTAGATTACAAGGTCTTGTGTTAGCCTTAAAAAGCAGCGTTGAGAGGTCCCAATGCTGCTTTTTAACGCCCGCTGGTATTACGAGTCCTTGAAATGACAGGCTCACCGCTTACTTTTTTGGTCAGACTCGAAAATACTACAAATCCACTTACGTCAATTGTGTATCCTATATTTTCAATGGGACTTGCATAGTGCCGGTATTACGAGTCTTCCAAAAAGTGAGCGGTACAGCCTCTCCTGTCAAGACTGATACCGCATTTAAAAGTCAGTAGTTAAGAGTTTTATGGGCTAACGCCGTAGTATAAAACTCTTAACTAAAGTGCTAAAAAAGTACACTAACACCCGTAAACTACCTATTAACCCCTAAACCGAGGCCCTCCCGCATCGCAAACACACAACATTTTTTTTAACCCCTAATCTTCTGAACCAGACAACGCCGACACTATAAAAAATATATTAACCCCTAAACGGCCGCCCTCCCGCATCGCAAACACTAGTTAAATTTTATAAACCCCTAATCTGCCGTCCCTAACATCGCTGACACCTACCTACATTTATTAACCCCTAATCTACCGCCCCCATCGTCGCCACAACTATTATTAAATGTATAAACCCCTAAATCTAAGTCTAACCCTAAACCCTACACACCCCCTAACTTAAATATTATTTAAATATATCTGGATGGAGCTGCTCCGCACCGGATGGATGAAGATAGAAGATGCCGCCTGGATGAAGACTTCTGCCCCGTCTGGAGGACCTCTTCTTCCCGGCTTGGATGAAGACTTCTGCCCGTCTGAGGGACCACTTTACTGGCTTCGTGAGGACTTCGGCCTGGTTGGGTGAAGACTTCTCAAGGTAGCGTGATCTTCAAGGGGTTAGTGTTTAGGCTTATTAAGGGGGGATTGGGTGGGTTTTAGAGTAGGGTTGGGGTTGTAGGTGGTGGGTTTTAATGTTGGGGGGGTATTGTACTTTTTTACAGGTAAAAGAGCTGATTACTTTGGGGAAATGCCCCGCAAAGGGGCGATTTGGTTAATTTAGTATATGGTAGGGCTTTTTATTATTTGGGGGGCTTTTTTATTTTATTAGGGGGATTAGATTAGGTGTAATTAGTTTAAAAAAACTTGTAATTATTTTATTATTTTCTGTAATTTAGTGTGGGGGGGGGGTTCGTACTTTAGATAATTTTTTTAAATTGTATTTAATTGTATTTAGTTTAGGTAATTAATGTAATTATAGTGTAGTGTTAGGTGTAATTGTAACTTAGGTTAGGATTTATTTTACAGGTATATTTGTATTTATTTTAACTAGGAAGTTATTAAATAGTTAATAACTATTTAATAACTATTGTACCTAGTTAAAATAAATACAAACTTGTCTGTAAAATAAAAATAAACCCTAAGCTAGCTACAATGTAACTATTATAGTTTTAAATACAAATTATTTAGTTAATGATAGAAATATTTATTTAGATATATTTAAATTATATTTAAGTTAGGGGGGTTAGGTTTAGGGTTAGCCTGAGGTTTAGGGGTTAATACATTTAATATAGTGGCGGCGACATTGGGGCGGCAGATTAGGGGTTAATAAATATAATGTAGGTTTGGTGATGTTGGGGGCAGCAGATTAGGGGTTAATAAGTATAATGTAGGTGGCGGTGTCCAGAGCGGCAGATTAGGGGTTAATAATATTATGCAGGTGTCGGCTATGTCAGGGCGGTGGATTAGGGCTTAATTAGTGTAATATTAGGGGTGTATAGACTCGGGATTCATGTTAGGGTGTTAGGTGTAGACATAAAATGTGTTTCCCCATAGGAATCAATGGGGCTGCTTTAGGAGCTTTACGCTGCTTTTTTGCAGGTGTTAGGTTCTTTTCAGCCGGCTCTCCCCCATTGATTCCTATGGGGAAATCGTGCACAAGCATGTTTTGCCAGCTCACCGCTACCGTAAGCAGCGCTGGTATTGAGGTGAGATGTGGAGCTAAATTTTGCTCTCCGCTCACTTTTCTGCGGCTAACGCTGGGTTTCTTAAAACCGTAATACCAGCGTTGTCTGTAGGTGAGCAGTGAGGGAAAACTGCTCGTTAGCACCGCACACCATTACCGACAAAACTCGTAAACTAGCCGACTGTAAATTGCACTGATGTATTGCCTTTGCACTGTTTATATTATTGTGGACTAACTTCATCTTTCAATAGATAAGAAGAGTTCAGAGTAGTATGTGCAGGCTGCAGAATGAAGGGCATTTCTAAAGTTTACTTTCCTTTTAAATAAAAGAGCAAATCACTTATTAAGCCTCAAATAAAAGAGGTGGGGACCGTGTCATTTGAGGTTGTTACACAGCACTATGATCCCATTGGTTGATTACTTTTTTCCTGTTATGATGTCACTGCTGCTGTAGGGATTCAGTATAGAACTAAATGCAAAATACGAAGCCTCTTGTCTTGCAGTAAATTTGTTCTAAACATGATACTCTGATCCAAATCCTTCTCTTTTGGTGCCTGTCCGTGCAGCTGCAAGTCAGTGGTGAGTAAAACAAACTGTCAGAAGGGAATATTATTGTCTTTTCTAACAGAAATGCTTTAAAGGAACATTCCAGTACAATAATCTATTTCTCTAGAGCCCTGTGTTTTGCATGCATCTAAGAAACAAATATGTACTTTTTGCCTATTTAAAGATCATCTTGGATTGGAAATTCAAGAGTGAAATGTATGAAACTTTTTTTTTCTAAATATGGTCAGTTTAGGAAATAAATATTGGCAACCCTTACTTTACTGTTAGGTTCCTCGCACTCCCTAATTGTGAATGTGTCTAAGGCTTCAGACATGTAGAGTTGATCTCTGTAAACAGATTCTTAAATGGACATTAAATACTAAAATACATGTTATAAGCATAACATTGAGGTTATTATTCGTGGGTGCCAATATGCTGAAATCTAGTTTTCACTGATTTCCAATGCTGGTGTGTTTGTATATGTGCAGCAACTCTCCTTCAGATAGCTACAGTGTAGCCTGGTCCCAAAATGTTGGCACCCATAATTAGAGTTTGGTGCATGACATTTATTTACGGCTAGATTTAGAGTTTGGCGGTAGCGTAAAAACCAGCGTTAGAGGCTCCTAACGCTGGTTTTGGGCTACCGCTGGTATTTGGAGTTAGGAAAGGGTCTAACGCTCACTTTGCAGCCGCGACTTTTCCATACCGCAGATCCCCCTATGCGAATTGCGTATCCTATCTTTTCAATGGGATCTTTCTAACGCCGGCATTTAGAATCTTGGCTGAAGTGAGCGTTAGAAATCTAACGACAAAACTCCAGCCGCAGAAAAAAGCCAGTAGTTAAGAGCTTTCTGGGCTAACGCCGGTTTATAAAGCTCTTAACTACTGTGCTCTAAAGTACACTAACACCCATAAACTACCTATGTACCCCTAAACCGAGGTCCCCCCACATTGCCGCCACTCTATTAAAATGTTTTAATCCCTAATATGCCGACCGCACACCGCCGCCACCTACGTTATCCTTATGTACCCCTAATCTGCTGCCCCTAACACCGCCGACCCCTATATTATATTTATTAACTCCTAATCTGCCCCCCCAACATCGCTGCCACCTACCTACAATTATTAACCCCTAATCTGCCGACCGCACACCGCCGCCACCTACGTTATCCCTATGTACCCCTAATCTGCTGCCCCTAATACAGCCGACCCCTATATTATATTTATTAACCTCTAATCTGCCGCCCCCGCTATCGCTGACCCCTGCATATTATTATTAACCCCTAATCTGCCGCTCCGTACACCGCCGCAACCTACGTTATCCCTATGTACCCTTAATCTGCTACCCCTAACACCGCCGACCCCTATATTATATTTATTAAACCCTAATCTGCCGCCCCCAACGTCGCCTCCACCTACCTACAATAATTAACCCCTAATCTGCCGACCGGATCTCACCGCTACTCTAATAAATGTATTAACCCCTAAAGCTAAGTCTAACCCTAACTCTAACACCCCCTAAATTAAATATAATTTAAATCTAACGAAATAAATTAACTCTTATTAAATAAATTATTCCTATTTAAAGCTAAATACTTACCTGTAAAATAAACCCTAATATAGCTACAGTATAAATTTAATTATATTGTAGCATTTTATATTAATATATATTTAGGTACAATAAATATTAAAATATATAATACTAGTACAATAGCTATTAAATAGTTAATAACTATTTAATAGCACCTAGTTAAAATAATTACAAAATTACCTGTAAAATAAATCCTAACCTAAGTTACAATTAAACCTAACACTACACTAGCAATAAATTAATTAAATACAATACCTACAATTAAATACAATTAAATAAACTAACTAAAGTACAAAAAATAAAAAAGAACTAAGTTACAAAAAATAAAAAAATATTTACAAACATTAGAAAAATATTACAACAATTTTAAACTAATAACACCTACTCTAAGCAACCTAATAAAATAAACAAAGACCCCCAGAATAAAAAAAATGCCCTACCCTATTCTAAAATTAAAATAGAAAAGCTCTTTACCTTACCAGCCCTTAAAAGGGTCATTTGCGGGGCATGCCCCAAAGAATTCAGCTCTTTTGCCTGGAAAAAAAACATACAACACCCCCCCACCAACATTACAACCCACCACCCACATACCCCTAATCTAACCCAAACCCCCCTTAAATGAACCTAACACTAAGCCCCTCTCTCCCACCTTGTCTTCACCACACCGGGTCCCGATCTGTCCAGAAGAGCCTCCTGTGTCTTGATCCAAGCCCAAGCGGGGGCTGAAGACATCCATCCTCCGAAAATCCATATGCAATATGGTCAGAACAAAGAAAGAGTAAAACTCACAATTTGTGATGGCACGTATGCAGTGCAAACAGGCAGGCTGACAGTCACAGTGGTCAGCAAACTGGATACTTCTCCCATATCAGGGTGGATCCTGTCTCAGGTCTCTTGTCTGTCAGCGTCCAGGCCGCAACAACAGCAAACAACACAGTGTGGAAAAGTCACTAGTGCAGTGATACAGATGTAAAAAACTTCAATTTAATTAAACTACATTTTAACATTTACAGAGGTGTCTGCCTGTTACTTCCACAGAAGTTTTTTACATCTGTATCACTGCACTAGTGACTTTTCCACACTGTGTTGTTTGCTATTGTCGCGGCCTGGACGCTGACAGACCTGAGACAGGATCCACCCTGATACGGGAGAAGTATCCAGTTAGCTGACCACTGTGACTGTCAGACTGCCTGTTTGCACCGCATAAGTGCCATCACAAATTGTGAGTTTTACTCTTTCATTGTTCTGACCATATTGCATATGGATTTCACTATGAGGCGCCCCTTTCCTTTTCTTATTTAACCCCTTAATGACAACTGACGTACCAGGTACGTCCATTGTCATTAACTAGTAGTTAATGACAATGGACGTACCTGGTACGTCAGTTGTCTAGAGAGTGCTGGAAGCGATCGCAATCGCTTCCAGCAGCTCTCAGGGTATTGCAGTGATGCCTCCATATGGAGGCATCCTGCAATACCCTTTAGAAGACTCCGATGCAGAGAGAGCCACCTCTGTGGCCCTCTCTGCACCGGTAGCGAGTGCGGCCGTTCGTTGGTGGGTGGGAGCCAACAGGGAGGAGGGTGGGCGGCCCATCGCTACCCGGCATCCGGTTCCTAGAAGTGCAATGTGCACGCCGGGTGCCGGGAGCGCGCGGGGCGCGCGTGCGCGCGTGCGCGCGCATTAGCTGGCCACTGACACCAATGAGGGAAGAGGGGGGGGAAATATATATTTTTTTAAATCATATAAAAGGATCTGGGAGGGGGAGGGGGGTAGGGGTATTGTGGGGGGCTGCTACACTACAGAAAACCCCCCAAAAAAGAAAAAAAGCAGAAAATACTTATATGTTTTTGTGCAAATTGGGTACTGGCAGACAGCTGCCAGTACCCAAGATGGCCGCAATTAGATAGGGGAGAGGGTTAGAGAGCTGGGGGGGGATCATGGAGGTTGGGGCTAAGGCAGGAGTCCATCACAGCTAAAATATTTTATTTTTTTTATAAAAAAAAAACAAAAACCTCCTTTTATTAGTACTGGCAGACTTTCTGCCAGTACTTAAGATGGCGGGGACATTTGTGGGGTGGGGGA